>NW_015388097.1:90174-104031 GCF_001527695.2 Protobothrops mucrosquamatus | reverse complement strand
TGAAAGTTTGATTGTTCCTTATCTAGCTTATTAAAGATTCATATGAGTCTTAACTAAGACATATTGTTTATGTGATCATTTTGATTTTGTGGTTGCATTTCATTTTGATCTTAGTAATAAATACCAAGAATATTTAATCTTAAAATACATTTATTCCTATATGTATGATTATTTAGATTTCCGTTGTAAATGAAATTTCTTATACTGTCTGCTATGGAAAAACAATAAATAGATAGACAATAATGGCTTTCTGCTTATTTTAGCTTATTCGAGAAATTATGGATCATCATCAGTTTAAGTCTTTTCATATTTATTCCTATACTCAAAACTATGTGACTCATAGGCACGTATAAATCACTATAATAAAATGATATCTAGGAAAATATTTAAAGAATTGGAAAAAATCACAACCCCATAAATAACTACGATTGTAGATAGATTTACTATTAAGTTACATTTTTCTTTCATGTGAGATATATTCAAGTATAAACTTCAGTAGCATATTTTTAAGGCATGAAAGTAAACCCTTTCTGAATATTTAAACTTTATAAGAATAACTTTCTTATAAATGAGCTAGATGCTATATAGAATATGCTTAAATAGCAGTCATCTAAAGATCCCTGTTTTAATTTACTAGTAGAAAAACCTCCCGTGTAGTTTGACATAGTTTACATATACATTTATCCAATAGGAAAATAGCCATTGTGAAATGACTTCCATATATTTGCACTGTAGGAATCAAAATATATACAGTTAAAATATATATTCTTGATGTTATTATAATTTCTGTGATTGCTCTGAGGTGTCCAGAGTTGTTAGGGATCAGGCTGCATACCGCTTAGTAAATTATTATTTATTACACATTGAAAAATATAAATGTAGAGTGATTTTGAGATTTTGGTGAAATCATTCTAATTTAGCAAGAACTTGTTAGTTCAGTCAGCCTGCTAGGTTAATCAACTTATAACAAAGCTTTAATGATAACTATGGTGAAAAAATATTGCTAGCTTTCTTAAACACTACAGATTATTTGAAGTCCTAAATGAGTGACTTGGTAAACGCCAAGTCAATTTTCTGTATGAATTGGTCTATTGTCAAAACATGGAAGAGTATTTACTTCCAATCCCTCAGCACATACTGTGTTGACTTATGCCAGGGGTCTTCAAACTTGGCAACTTAAGACTTGTGGACTTCCACTCCCAGAATTCCTCAGCCTGCTGAGGAATTCTGGGAGTTGAAGTCCATAAGTCTTAAAGTTGCCAAGTTTGAAGACCCCCTGACTTATACCATCAGATGATATTCTGCTGCATATATATAAAATGTGGTGTTTTAAAAACTGTGGCTTTCACAAAGTATATTTCAGTTTATATTTTTATTTCCATAAATTAAATCAGACACAATTTGAATTTATAGTGTTGACTGTAAAATTCATGTTCTCTACTTGAGTCAGTAAGCATTTTGGTATAGGTTTATTAGGAAGTACTATATTTATTAGTTAGTAATATTTTACTAAGCAACATCAGTAATATTTTCTGATACTTTCATTTTGTCTATAAGTCCTAAGTTTCAAAAAACTGAGTAGGGGTGTGTTGCATTGTGATAGTTCTATTTCAGTTCATATTCTTTCTGTTCCTAAAAAAATTGCAGCATAGCTTAATATAAAATAACTTTAAAATGTGCATAATCAGTTTTTATTATTAAAATAACAAAGCTCAAAAATAAAAATCCTTACAAACAAATTACACAAATTAAGATAAAACTAGACAGTATAAATGCAAACACTAAAATCCTGAAAAAAGCTCAGAACACTAAAAAGCTTACTTAATTGCTAATACGATAAGTATGTAAAATGCCAGAATGCAGAATACTGAATTCTAGACAGATTATTAAAATGTATCTAGCTTGGACATAGCATAAGTGCTGAAGAAGAAGGAGAGAGTAGGTAGCTCTTCTTTGTTCTTCTTGAAGTAGTTATAGATTGTAAATTTAATTCGTTGACCCTTACCTCCATATCTAATTTAGCATATTGTTCCCTGAGTAGATCTAAATAACGGTTATCTAATTTATAGTTTTCCAATTTCTTAGGCAAAGGTGAGTGTACCAGCATATCAAAGGCACCATTATCAACATTCAATACTGAGAAGTTTCTAATTGGATTTTCAGTCTGTTTGTTTTTGTTAAACACATATCGGTCCCAATTAAGATAATTAGCAACCAGTGGATTTAACCCATTGTCCAAACATTCTAAGATTTAATTCAACGAGTCTATAATATGTAATGTGCAGTTGATCCTTCCTTTCCTTTGGAGTCTGTGCCATTATGAATTTGCTTCAAAATTCATAATGGCACATTATGAACTTACAAGGAAGAGGAAGCTTCCTTGTAAGTAGGACTATAGAGTAACATAAATGTGAACTGTTTCTTAAACTTAAATGTGGAACTCTTTTCTTAATTGCTGCAACTTCATAGGGCCCTGGAGAACATTAGACACCTATCCAATCAATTATCAGGCTGGGACATGATACTGAGAGAGCTTTGGTTGCGTTTATCTTGCAGAACTGGAATGGAGGAAGAGCAGCTATCCAGTTCTTCCAATGGCTTTCCCTAAATCAACCACGTATTCTTCTGGACCACCTACAGGCATTAGGAGGGAGGGTCAAATATTGTATTGGTTCTCCTACTTTCTTTCTCTTACATCAGGTCCAAATAGTATTAACATCAGGGAAGAGATGGAGCCTGGGGCCCCTAATGTGTGGGCTACTCCTGGGATTAACACTCTTGCCCTTCCTGTTCACCATCTACATGAGGCTGCAGGATGAGATAAATTGGGCTCATCTGTCATCCATATACTGATGCTACCCAGTTCTTTGTCTTGCCTCCTGGTCCAGTTGCTGGAGGTGTGCAAGCCTGGATGGAGATTCAGAATCACACTCAGGATAAAACCTGACAAGACCATGTGACTGTGGATATTTGGACCACTTGGGACCAGGAATATTCCGGCTTTAAATATGAATGGAATTCTTCAGCACTTGCATACAATCTGAGCAGCTTTTTGAATTCACAATTCCTGTGTAAGAAGCAGATCGCTGCTGTGGCAAGAAAGGCCTTTGCACAAATTCATCAGATCCATCAACTTTACCTGTACATGGACCAGGAAGGGTTTTGGACCTGATTTGATCATATCTTTTATCGTTTATTGTAATGCCCTCAACATGGGGCTGCCTTTGAAATCCATTCAGAAGTGCAGTTGGTCCAGATTGCAGCAGCACAGGTAACTATTAGCATTCCATAGCATGTAAACACCTCTGCTTTGTGAGCAGGGCTGCCTGCCAATAGGCTTATGGGTGCAATGCATGGTGCTTATTATTACTTATAAAATTCTCCAAGACATAGAGCCTGTTATATGAGGGAACATTTGTCTTCTGCAGTTTTTGCTCATCCTGTACAGTCCTATCCATTGAACAATGTTGGCTGATGAGACCTACGATCAGGCTGTCTATGTTGCAGCAGTTGGAGATTAATTTGCACCACACCCTGATATATCCAGTTAGGTCTTAAAATATGGCTCTTCCCCCTCGTCTTGGACTCAAAGGTACAGGTCCTGTGATAGATAGATAGATAGATAGATAGATAGATAGATGGATGGATGGATGGATGGATGGATGGATAGATGGATAGATGGATAGATGGATAGATGGATGGATGGACGGAGACAGACAGACAGATGGACAGATCAATCTTTTTAGGTGTTTTTTTTCTGGGGGGGGCATATCCAGATTCCTGATGTTCTTTTGTTTTGATTTTGGATTGTTTTCATATTAAAAAAAACAATTTCTCAACAGAAAACAAAATATTGAAAGTGGACTGGGCTAAGTAGATTTTCTAGTGAAAACTCTTCCATAGCCAGAAGCTACCACAGAGGTCCCCTTTCCTTAATTAAAGGGATTCTTTTAATTTCAGAGTGAGAGACATTTATAGGAAAGTCCCTAGGGATTGACCTTTGAAACATAGACAGATCCTCACTGTGGCCACACTTGTTAGAGCAGTGATGGCGAACCTTTTAGAGACCGAGTGCCCAAAAAATGGCCCTGCCCCTGCTCCACCCCCCTGCCCCGCCCCTGCTCCACCCCCTGCCCCACCCCCTCTCTGCCCCACCCTGCCTGCCCGAAGGGCCACTCACCGCCTCCAGGGCCCGCCGCAGATCACCCAGGCAGTCCAGTGCCATGGTGGCCACACCCTCTGCCCACGCCCCGCAGCATCAACTGTGCACGTTGGGGCGTGAGGGCAGAGTCTTGTCTACGCTGCCAGGCTGCCATGTCCTTGGCTGTGCTGCTCTGCGTGAGCCACGCTCAGGGGCGACTCTCCTCCAGGGAGGCTGCTGGTGAGGAGGGGGTTGCGGGCGGAGGCAAGGCTGGGGCAACAGCACGTGTGCCCACAGAGAGGGCTCCGAGTGCCGCCTCTGGCACCCGTGCTATAGGTTCGCCACCACTGTGTTAGAGTAAGAATAAGGATAAAATTATGATCTTCTTTCTTCAAAAGCAAAATAGCTTTGTGGCTTTCTAAAAACTACCACTTGTATTATTACAAAAGCTTCCCACGATGTACTTCCTCAAATACATAGAATATAGTTCTTAGAGAAGATCGTTATACATGTTGTTGCCTGCTAAGAGAAAGGAAATGTAAATTGTGGCTGGGAAAGTAAATGATCACACTTTTGTTGCTTTAGAAGTGAAACGAAACAGGTGTAAAGTGTTCCCAAGTTTCCACATTCCTCTATTTTTCTGTCCCTTCCTCTTCCTGCCCTGTGTGAACACTTGTATGTATTCTTCTTGCAGACAGTACACTCCGAGTCTGATGAAGTGGTCTGCAAACTATGACAGTTTATCTGACTTTTTATGTTGTGGTTATTGTTGTTGCTTTGGTTGCAAAAGATCACCTATGACTCCACAATGTGGAATGTCTTCAAAAAGAGGATTAGGAAGTTAGAACACATAGATTGTAATCCATGATCCACAAAAAAAATATACTGTAAAAGAGAAATTTGAGGGGGGGAAAATCACTATTTTCTTGATTCCCAGTTTTTTTAGCTTTGTTTGCATTATACAAAACCTGTATGATTTTAATTTACTTTTACAACAACCATCATTCTACATGGGACTGCCCTTGAAGAGTAACCAGAAGCTTCAATTGGTTCAGAATGCAGCAGCTCGAACAGCTTTGCGCAAGCCTAAACTTGTGTCACCTCTTTTGCGGGAACTTCACTGGCTGCCAATTTGCTTCTGGGTACAATTCATCGTGCTGGTTGTTATCTTTAAAACCCTACATACAGTGCATTCAGAAAGTATTCGGGGCCCCTTCGCTTTTGTCAATTTTGTCGTGCTGCGGCCTGATTCTACAATTGTTGAAATTCATTTTTTTCTCATTAATCTGCACTCAGTACCCCATAATGACAAAGTGAAAACAGAATTTTAGAAATGTCTGTAAATTTATTAAAAAAAGAAAAAAAACTGGAATATCACATTAACATAACTATTCAGACCCTTCGCACTAACACTTGAAATTTAGCTCCAGTGCCCGCATTTCTCTTGATTGTTGCTTGTCATGTTTTTACACCTTGACTGGAGTCCACCTGTGGTATGTTAAATTGATTGGACATGATTTGGAAAGGCACACACCTCTCTATAGAAGGCCTCACAGCTGACAATGCGTACTGTAGCAGAGCAAAAGCCATGAGGTCAAAGGAACTGCTTGAAGAGTTCAGAAACAGGATTATTACAAGGCATAGTTCTGGGGAAGGCTAGGATGAAATTTCTGCTGCACTGAAGGTTCCTAAGAGCACAATGGCCTCCATAATCAGTGGAAGAAGTTTGGCGCCACCAGGACTCTTCTAAGAACTGGTCGCCCAGTCAAACTGATCAATCGGGAGAAGGGCCTTAGTAAGGGAGGTGATCAAGAATACAATGGTCACTCTGACTGAGCTCCAGAGATCCTGTGTGGAGATGTGACAGAGTTCCAGAAGGACAACCGTCACTGCAGCCCTCCACCGATCTGGGCTTTATGGCAGAGTGGCTAGACGGAAGCCTCTCCTCAGTGCAAAATATATGGAAGCCCATTTGGAGTTTGCAACAAAGCACCTGAAGGACTCTCAGACTATGAGGAACAAGATTCTGATGAAACCAAGATTGAACTGTTTGGCCTCAATTTTAAACGTTATGTTTGGAGGAAACCAGGCACCACTCATCACCTGCCCAATATAATCTCAACAGTGAAGCATGGTGGCGGCCACATCATACTGTTGGAGTGTTTTTTAGCAGAAGGGACGGGGAGACTGGTCAGGGTTGAGGAAAAGCTGAATGGAGCAAAATGCAGGGATATTCTCAATGAAAACCTGTTCTACAGCACTCAGAATGTCAGACGTGGGCCAAAGTTTTACTTTCCAACATGACAATGATCCTAAACACAC
This sequence comes from Protobothrops mucrosquamatus, assembly GCF_001527695.2. Classification (NCBI taxonomy): domain Eukaryota; kingdom Metazoa; phylum Chordata; class Lepidosauria; order Squamata; family Viperidae; genus Protobothrops; species Protobothrops mucrosquamatus. Next base: position 97,568 of record NW_015388097.1, on the reverse strand, counting down.
AGCCAAGACAACACAACACAACACAGGGGCGGCTTAGGGACAACTCTGTGAATGTCCTAGAGTGACCCAGACAGAGCCCTGTCTTGAATCCTATTGAACATCTCTGGAGAGACCTGAAAATGGCTGTCCACCGACAGTTGCCATCCAACCTGACTGAACTTGAGAGGATTTACAAGGCAGAATGGCAGAAAATCCCCCAATCCAGGTGCACAAAGGTTGTCACATCATGCCCCAAAAGACTCAAGGCTGTAATTGCTTCAACAAAATAGTGAAGGGTCTGAATTCTTATGCCAGTGTCATATTTCAATTTTTCACATTTTAGATCACATTTATGCAGAAATATTGATAATTCAAAGGGTTCACAAACATTTAAGCACCATTGTTAAGTTACAGTCTTCATCAAATATTTCAATGTTCATTTTGTTAATATATTATCAGTTGTAATCGTATTCTTTCATGGTAGAGTTTTCATTGTTGATTATTTCCTGAATGTTCCAGTAAACAAATTTAAATGAAGCACTTTAGGAAACCATTCTATATGCTAAAAATAATGTGGTCATATGACTTAGTACTTTAGCAGGAAAGCACAATCTACAGGTTTAATTTGCTTTCTCATTATATTTTTGATATTTTCTTCTAGAGAAGCTCAGTCTAAACGACTTCCTCTATATTTGTGTTACTATTGCTCCTTGTGCAAAGGAAGACAATTCAATTTTATACTCTTTAATTCTTTCCGTTCTTCCTGCATGACAGCAGTTCTTTTAAATTGATTTTTATATGGTATATTTCAAAACAGAGAAATGCAGACAAGAGCAGTAAAAAAATGGTGTTAAAAAAGCTGATCAGGTAACATAGCTATATATATTCAGTTGTCTGTTGTTTTGATAAGCAGGTAGATAAAAATGAATTCCTTTCGTGTTCTGTTTTTATATTAGGGAAGTATTGTATGGACAGGAGAATCCATATTCCTAGTTAATGACCTCTAAAGAAAGCATTATGGTGAAAAGCTATCATGATTAAAATCAATTTAATTAGAATTTATTGGACTTTGTTTTCTATCTTATGAGGAAGACAGTGATATACATACAGCAGCATTATGGATTCAAGACATTTTCTATGGATGTGTATGTCACACACTATTGCCTCAGTATGGAAATAGCTTATTTCCACTCTAATATGTCTAGAGAAATGGCTCTCCTATCTTTTGATAGTACCTGGATTTTTCCTTAAGGTAAAGGTCTTTGTATATTCTATTTCATGCTAAACAGAATACCATCAAAGTTAGGTGCAAATGAATTTCTTTGACTCCAGTGAGTTGAATCATCGGGTAAATACTTATTTTCAGTGCTCAGTTCAGATCCAGGGAAATTTTAAGCAGCTTACCTACCTCTCTTTACAGTATGAAGGTTACAATAAATGAATAACATTTGCATTACAATGAACAGCACAATAAATATACCCATAAAAGGAGAGGCTCACCATTCATAGCAGATCTGCTCCTAAGGCACCTGGAATAGCCGCATCATTAAGGCTTTCTGGAAACTCAAGGTGTCAATTGGACCAGCGGGTGTACCATTTCAAGGAAGGGAGGCCATCACAGGAAAGGCTCATCATCATGGTCCCCATAGATTATGTTCTGTAAGGCAAGGGTCCCTGAGGAATCCCACCCTCCCAGAACTTAAGAACTTGACAGACAGAAACCACTGGGAAAAGGAGGTCCAAGAGGCACCCTTGTCTTCAGCCATGAAGCGTTTAAAGGTGACAATCAGTCCATTGACTTAAGTACCCAGAAGAAAACTGTAGACAATAGGGTTCTCAAAGTTACATAGAGAAACTGATGCCACATTTTGGATTAGTGAAAGCTTCTGAGTGATCTTCAAAGACAGCCCCATGTGGAATGCCGTTCAGTAATCCAAATTAGGATTATTAGGAGGCTGTATCAAATGAGTCACTGTAAGCAGAGTCTGCCCATCTAAAAGAGAATATGACTGATACCACAGAGGTACCTGCATCTGTTCTCACAGTGGGGTTTGCAAGTCTAAGGGCATCCCTCCCATCAGATCATCTCTCCCCTGTAGAACATCAATCTCTTAAGGACCTCACACCATAGATGCTTCCCCACTCCCACTACTAGGATGTCTCCCCCCCCCCTTATCATTGACTATAAGAATCCTCCAAGAAAGAAGAGAGACATTGCAAAACAGTATTCTCCATTCCCAGTGTTTGGAGGCAGTCCAGAAAAGTACACAGTCAATGGTATCAAAAGGGATTTAGCAAGACCACAAAATTCACAGCTCTACTGACTTAGTCTTACCAAAGGTCATCCACAAGAACTTCCACTACAAAACCTGGTGTGATTTTTGAGCCCGAAACCTGACAGAAAGGGATCTAGATAATCTCTTTCCTCAAGGTCTTTTCACAAGTGCAAGACCATCCCCTTTTCAACCAACTTCACTAAAATGGAAAGGTTGGAAATTGGATGATAGTTATATAATACTGTCATATTGATGGCTTCTTGAGGAAGCCTCCTTCAAGACAAGTAGAACTATACAGTTTCTACTCGCATCTACACTGAAGCCTCTTAAGAAGGTTGCCACATTCTATTTTGCCACGGTTGCCATTGGAAGAAATTGAGCTTAAATGTGTTCCAGTTTGGTATGACAAGCCGCTGCTTTAGGGACTGATTTTTTTTTCTAATGCCAGCTATTGCCTTAATTATTTATCTTTGTATTGTTGTTTGAGAGAAGAAAGTGAGTGTGTGTGTTCTTTTATTCTACTTCAATCCTTTTTGGCCTCTGACAATCAGTGTATTTGGAACTGCAGAGGCAGAAAAGGATATAAAACAAGTAGAACTGCAAAAATCTTTCAAAGAAAATCCTTCTCTAAGAAAAGTGTAAATTGTAGAAACCCACTTTTGTCAGCCCTCCCTGGTAAACCAGACAGGAAACAAGGTTAGATGAACTAATTCTACTTTATTCTAAAGCTACATTAACAAAATCTTGCAAGTCTGAAAGTTCAAACTTCCCACCAACACTCTGAACTGCCCAATCAATCAACTAGGGCAGGTTCTTTCTAAGTTTCTTCGTCTGACCCTTAAGCCACTTGGGGCTCCTCCCTCCCTCCCTGATTGTTTTCTTGGCAGCATCCTTTCCACTTTTTCCCCAAGGTCATTCACACATTCCATCACAAATTTATATTTGCCTGTTAGTGTGCTCATACTTTCAAAAATATTATTTCCGAAACAGCTAGCAAGTCATTAGTTTTTTTGCAACCCAGTGGCACAATGCTGAGAGATGGTAACTACGTCAGAAGTGTAGAATTAACAGTGGATAGAAAATTCCATTTGCTCTTCCATTTTTTTAAAAAAAGTAAACACATTGTTATTAAACATAGTAAGGCAGCACAAGATTATTCCCAGTATGTATGCAGGGACAATTGGATACATAAGGATCCGATAAAAAGCCTCTTTAATTCCTACAGATATGCATTGCAAAAATGCATTCTAGCTAATTATGCTGCGTTACAGTAATTGCATTAAAATTATGCTTCAGACAGAAATTTGTTTTTGTTCTTAAATGAAAAAAAAATAACATTGATTCTGTAACTCCTGAGGAAGTGGACAAAATCTTCCAATCTGTCAACATGGCCTCCTGTTGGTTAAATCCTAGCCCTTCCTGGATTGTCAAGGTAGCCCAGGAAGTTATCAAGCGATGAGTCCATGTGGTGAGATCATCCTCTTTTGAGAGAGGAAGTGATTCCTCATGGACCTGAAGGAGGCAGTAGTATAGACTTCAGCTCAATCATACAAGAATGAGCGGCTGTGACTCTGGCTGTTTGGTCCTTCTAGGTCAAGGACATTTCTACAGTTGGTCTTGGATGGGTTCCCTTTCCTTACTTGAGACTGGGGTGCAACTTGAGGGCCCTTCTGGATTTGCTGGTACTGGTCAAAGACCAGATGGCAGGTAGAGCCAGGAGACCCTGTATAGAAATTCATCTAGTGTGCCAATTGCAACCTTGCTTTGACTGGGGGGGGGAGCTTCAGACAATCCTGAAATCACCTCACGACTGGACTATTGCAAATGTTCTACCTGAGGCTGCCCTTGAAACCGATCTGGAAGGTACAGCTGGCTCAAAACACAGCAGTACAAGCCGTAATGGGGACTTCTTGTTATGACCAGGCGTCACTGCTGCTTCTTGCATTGCATTGGTTCCTTAGCTTCCAAGTGCAGTTACAAGTGTCTGTTGTTATTTATAAAGTTCTCTATAGCATCAAAGCTGGCTACCTGGGGGACTATATCTATAATGGTTTCTGCCCTCTTGGCATATTCATGCAGAGTGGTTGCACTCCAGGTCCCCTCAATTAAACAGTGTTATCTTGTGGAACCTGGGAAATGTTTCCTTCTGTGTGACTGCCCCTGCCTTCTGGAAGAGTATCCTCCCAGAAATACATAGTCTTGGAGTTCTGCAAGGGCTTTAAAACCTGACTCTGTTCCTGTGGAGTCCCTGTCATGTTTTTTACTGATGTGTTTTTAGTTCAGGCTGCCATTTTTTTAAATTGTATGTTTGGGTACTAAATGCCATCCAGAGTCTTGTGGAGTGAGTAACCATGGCTGATTGCACAGCCAGCCAGATTGGATTTGGCATTTTTGTCCATCTATTGAGTCCTTCCCAAGGACTTGGGATAATCTGATGTTGTTTAATAATATTAGAGGTATAATTGCAGGCTATAAGGCGCTTACTACTATTAACTGTCTTTGCTTTCTTTTGCTACAGTTGTTCTATTTCTATTTGCAGATTCTTGTATTTTGTAATTTTCTCCAGTTCTTTCTCTTCTTTTCTACTACCCCCAGGTACTGCAACATCCATTATCCAGACTTCTTTGTCTTTCTTATCAACAGTATTATTACTATTATTGTTGTTAACAGTAATAGTAATAATATTACTATTAATAATAATTCTGATTCTAAAAGGACAAAAATTACATTGATAAGTAGCTTATGTTGAAAACTATATTCATGTTGTTATTTTTACACTGTAAAAAGCCTGATACAGTCCACATTCCAATTTTGAACAATTCTCAGGTTTACATGGGATCGTGATGAGAGTCAGACACAACTTAGTGACTGAACAACAAAACAACAACAACCAGGTTACTTTACACAGAAGATTTGAGTTGGTTTGACAGTTATTTTGATCCGGAAAAGTACTTTGTATCTATTTAGGATGCTAGCTTTTAAAATATTAGTAGAAACTTATGCACATTTACTATTTATTATTTTTTAAAATATATTTTATTGATTTTTTAACATAGTCACCTTAATATTTGGTAAACAGTGTGTTGTCTGGGTTTACATTTAAAAAACATTCACTAACAATTGGTTTCTATGATCTATAATCCACATAATAGCTTTACTTGATTTCCTCTTTTTCCCATAATGTTCTCTTTTGCCAACCTTAAGTTAATACAATTCTTGTTGTTTTGGTAGATAATAATTGAATATAAATTTTTTTCTACTATTTCTACAGATAATAATCACATCAATATAATATTTCTTTTCTATCTAATCATTCTGGTTGCCTCATCATAGATCCTGTTTACAGTTCTTGTTTACATTTTTTTCCCCACAATGTTCAAGACATTCTTACTGGTTAGGATTTTCTTAAAGTTAATTACATTTAAATATTTAAATCTATTTTTTCTCATGTAAGCCATCCCAATACTTTTACCTTTCTTAAGGAATAAATAAGACTGAAAAAAGAAAAAAGAATAAGAGTAAAGAAAAATAAAACAATAGTATGCTACTTAAAATCCATGTTTCCTATAAGCTAATACATATTTATTTCCAATTTTTTTCCGTTCTTTTTTACCATAATTAAAAATATATTTAATCTTTAAATATTCCATTTAATAAATCTAGTAATCTGGTCTTTTAACTCTTATTCAAAACATTTTTAATCCATTGTAATTTTCTTAAAGTCAATCACATTTAAATATCTAAAACATTTCCTTTATATAAACCATTCCAAATCTTTTATATTACTCATATCAAGAAATAAAGTAAGAAGAGAGAAGAAAAAGAGAGTACTATGTTACTTGAGGGGCTCCTTCCTCTTAAAATACATACCCAAAATCTTTCTATTTCTTTAACCATATTCAAACAGGTGTTTCTTTTTTAAATATTCTCTCTGATAGGTCCCATTGTTTATTTTCTTAATTTTCACTTTAGCTTTTTTCTTTTGCCCAGTATCTTTCTTAATCAATATGTTCTACTGAATCTAATAATCTTTCCATATTCTTGTGTTACTATAGATATAAAAGGTAAGTCAAGTACAATATCTTTTTGTAAGAGGCATTTGCCCTTTCATGTTTGTTGAAAATCTTTTTCTTTCTTTTTCTCTCTGTTTCTCTTATCATTTTTTGTCTCTCCAGTTCTAGTGGTGTTCCTGACATCTCTGCAGTTCATTTTGTCCAATCTTTTTTCTTATCCTCAAATTTGTTTTGTGGTGTTAAAGCAGTGGTAGTCAACCTGGTCCCTACTGCCCACTAGTGGGCGGTCCAGCTTTCATGGTGGGCGGTAGGGGTTTTGTCCAATACTGAAGCACTTTCTTTTTTTTAAATTTAATTGACTTTTTAAAAAAATTTCATAGCATTATTTAAAAACATTTTCATTAGGTTTTCATAAAATTCCCTGTGACAATTTAAATTTCTGAAAATATACTATTTGTATCGCCTGCGCATAAGTTTAGTTCACGTTACGTAAGTGAAATTAAATGGTGCTATAGTGCGACCGCAAACAAAAGAGCCTCATCTCAGAATAGCTCGCGCATCTCCCCCCCCACACCACCCAGCTGTAACAGACAAGCAGAGCTGGTAGCCGGTGCCCCCCCAAACCTAATCCACGATGCGCGAGAGGCATGCGCAGACGACAATACACGGTGCAGGCTCTTTTGTTTGCGGTCGCACTGGTCAGTACGCAGTTAGATTTGTGAGAGTGAGCATGTGCCTACAGCTTCAAACAAAATATTGTGAGTCCATGTCTCAAAAAAAGAAATACGCTCGTGGCTATTTGCCAGAGTATCTGAAGATGGGTTTCATAGAATCTGTTGTAAATAAACAACATCCAGTGTGTTTATTGTGTCATAAAACATTATCCAATGAGGCAATGAAGCCAGGTCGATTGCGAGAACATCTTTTTACAAAGCATCCAAATGATAAGGACAAGCCCATTGAATATTTTCAGGAAATATATAAAAAATTTCAAAATCGTTCAACAATCGTTGCATCATTTAAGAAACAACATGCAGCGAACGAAGATGGATTAATTGCCGCTTATCGCATTTCACAATTAATTGCAAAAAGTGGTAAAAGCTATAATATTGGAGAAACTGTAATA
>NW_015388097.1:70211-89072 GCF_001527695.2 Protobothrops mucrosquamatus | reverse complement strand
AGATTTATTCTGCCAAACTTAGCGAAAGTCCGACATAAAGTATTTGGTAAGTAATTATTATTATATGCTTTAACTTGCTGTAACTCTGCTTTATAAATTTTATAAAGTAAAGTTACTTCCCTACTTTATAAATCACCATTACTGTGGAACCGGTGGGCGGTTAGAAAATTTTACTACTAACAGAGATACAAAAGTGGGCAGTAGGTATAAAAAGGTTGACTACCCCTGTGTTAAAGTATAAGTTGTCTTTTCCAAATCCAATATTTCTTGTGAATTTTTTTCCACTTGGGTTAAATCATACTTCTTTGTTTTGTTAGGTTCCATCTTTAAGTCTCTATCCTCGAATTTATGTTCAGTTATCTGTTTTATCTGCTCCTTCTCTATTGTTGTGTTCTGGGATTTTCTTATTGTAAAGTTAAATTGGAGACGAATTGGTTTATATTTTCAAACTTATTTTGGATTTCTTTATGGTTTGAAATCATTGTTGTCTGAATTAGTTGCAGCATATCATATGTCTCCTCTTGAAAAATGTTTATTTTTTCTTGATAAGTTCTTTCTACAAGTCTCTGATTTTCCATGATGACCAAGAATCAAAGTTTTCTTTTCTCTGCAAATAGCTTTTGGAGTCACAGTTAAGTAGATACTTATAATCCGGAAAGTTCAAAAATGTTTTTTCCCCTAAGTTTATAAGTCTCTCTTTGTCTGCAGCCCATATTGTTTTCTTTTTTGTCACAGCTGTTCTCTATTGTTAGAGCTTTGAAGGTCACAAGCACAGATTAGTTTTTTCCAGATTTTGCCAATTCTTACATTAAAGTCATAGCTGTCATAGTCTTCATCTGCCACTAGGTGTCAGCAACTATTTGTTTTTCAATTTCCAAAATAAACAGTTGCCTTTAAAATGAGAATCTTAACCATTCAGCAATTTCATACTTATTCAAATTTAAGTTTTATATTCTTTTATTTTCATTTCAATATGTTTTAGTCCTCCATAAAAAGCCATTCGGTTTTGCCAGACTTAGCTGAAGCCCCTTGTTTCCCATCCAGACCCTCACAGCTCCAGACACCAGGTTAAGACATTCACAATATCGTTTAGTTTGCCAGTGTAAAGATATATCATCAGGCACCATCAGCATATTGATGATATCTGATTACATGGCGATGGATGAGCTTACTCAGTGGCTTCACGTATATGTTAAAAGGGGGAGGAAAAAGGACCAAACTTGAGGAACCCACATACTAGGGACCAAGGGTGGGACTTCTCCCCAATCAACACTGACTGGAATTGATTCCAAAGTAAGTGCCCTTCCTCAATCTTCTGAGCTGATTCAGAAGGAGGTCATGGTCAATGGAATTGAAAATCAGCGATCAAATAGGACAAGGATGGATGCACTAGCTCAAGGGTAGGCAACCTTGGCTCTTTTATGACACGTGGACTTCAACTCCCAGAATTCCTGAGCCAGCCATGCTGAGGGGAAAGGGAGAGGTTTCCAAGCTGAGCCCTGTTGGCTCAGGAATTCTGGGAGTTGAAGTCCACAAGTCATAAAAGAGCCAAGGTGGGCTTACCCCTGCACTAGCTATATCCCATCCATGCCAGAGCTCATTGAAAAGCACCACCACCAATACCATCTCCATCCCATCCCATATCTGAATCTTGCCTGAAAGGATCAAGATAATCCATTTCCTCCAAGGGTCTCTGAAGCTGTTGTGCAACCACCTTTTCTACTACCTAGAAAAGAGATAAGGGAGATAAGAGACTGGAACACAATTATCCCGAATGGTGAGATTTGGTGGTGGCTTCTTGAGGATAAAAGATGAACAAAAGCCACTTTAAGAGGCAAAGGAGTAACACCCTCACTCAAAGAATTAACCACCATCAGAACTCACTCACACACTGCCGTCCCTCCTCGGGCTGCTTTAACAAGCCAGGAAGGGCATGGATCTAAAAGCAGGAGGCCAAATTCACAATCCTTGAACATGCCTTTTGGAGGAATCTCCATGTAGTGGATAATATTAGGCAAATCTAGAATTTCACCTGTGGCAACTACAAATCACAGTTGTTGGAATATCCTGCATTAAAACTGTACGAATAGCAGTATAGCAGAGATCCATTCCATATGCATTGTAAGGTGCACTGTGGGGACAGCAAAATTTAGGGAGGTGTGATTGATTGATTGATTGATTGATTATTTAAATTTATATACCGCTCTATCTCCCTTACGGGACTCAGGGCAGTGAACAGGCAATAATAAAAATCACAATAAATATTAAATAAAAAGCCTGCTCTAAAATACCCCATATAAAAACCCCTACCAAAACACAATCAAAACTACGCCAGGCCAGCCGCATGGAATAGATGGGTTTTCAAGGCTTGGCGGAAGAGGCGCAGGTCCGTAGTTGTACGTAGGTCGGGGGGTAGGTCATGATGATCTCGTGCCAGCTCTGGGATAGAAAGAGACTGTAGCAAAGCAGCTTGTGAATTTGGACTATTATTTCAGATTTATTATGTCCTGTAAATCTGAAACATCCATTGTTTTGGTTTGCATAAAGCCAACTCTCTAACTAAAGCTTGTGGTGGGATACAAATCCCATTTGTGTAAACCCAAAATGATAGTTCATCAGACTATGTTGTATTGTGCAAAGAGACCGAGAGGAAAAGAATTCCTATTTAATGAGCTATTTAATATCCCAAACAGAACAAATGTAAAATGCGCATACCTAACTTCCTTTTTTTTTAATGATAATTATATTCAGCTGTTTATGTTCTCTTCTCAGGCTTTCATCTTGAAGTTGTATCATCATGAGAGAATCAGAAGAAGTGTCCAGGAGTACCTTGGACAATGAATGGAAGAGCATGAGAAAACAAAAAGAATGTGGCATATGAAAAGGATTGAATACCTGGAGGTATTAGTTGCCGTACATCTGTAAAAATGGGAGTTAATTTCTCAAAATACAAATTAGCTTAGTCAGCAAGCTTGGAGTTGTGCTATGGAACTAGGAATAAACATTTTGTCCCTTTGTTGCCAGTGACAGAAAATTGATGGATTATGATTTTCCCAAGTTGGAAATACTTGTTTTTACCTATCTAGGATATCCTTATGACTACATAAGGACTAACGCATTTCATAACTGCCTTGGTTCAGAATGGGCAATTGACTTGTCAACAACAGCAACAAAAATGGTCGACTTTATGAACTGAGACAGAGCCTTCCAATGCACTTTGTACACCCTGGGAATTACTGTGCTGTATGGCCACCTCCCGAAGGCCATGATGATTTTTAGAATAAGGATATCATCTTCCCGTTGATATCTTTGAAGAATCATAAGCTTAATCAGAAAAATGAATGGAAGCAAGGAATGTGACAGTGGGGACAAGGATGGAGGGCTGCCAGCAGTACAAGTCCCAGTTGGTTGGCAACGGAGGGTGGATCAAAATGGAGTCCTTTATATTAGGTAAGTATGCAGATATGTAACTTGGCTGAAAATGCCTTCATCGGCAGAGTTTTGTGGAATAAGAGTTGCTGAATTGGCAGGAAAATAATAGATGACTCTTACGCCCATAAACAGTAATCTCTACTATCCTGAGAAAGCAATGATAAAACAAAATGTCTAAAATTAACTCTGTCCACAAACCTGCTTAGATCACTTTTTCAAGTAGCCTCTATATTAAGAAGAACTGATTTGTGTTTTTTTAAAAAGTGCGGATAAACCTGGGTGAAAATATTTTCTGCAGTTTCTAAATACAGATTAAACAGAGAAGCTGCTGATGGAACATATTTAATAACTTTGTAGAACATAAAAGTTCAAAGAAACAGCACTAATATCTTCTTACAAAAATATTTAAAATTCCAATGTATCATGAGCCTTTTAATGCAGAAAGAGATTATTAAAAGGGCATTCGAAAAGCTCCACAGCTAATAATTAACATTATTTAATAATTAAGTTGACTTGTGGGGAATAAATTGTATTCGTTCGAGGGCATGAAAAACAAAAAAGCCCCCATTAAAAATCTGTTGTTAATATATCACTTAAAAGTCATGTTTGTATTTTCTCATAGGTTTAAATGTCTGAAACTTTACAGCTATTATTATCTGCCATAAATGTGCTTAAGAAACAAATAGGGCATATAATCATGTACAACCCAAGTGATAACGTTGGGAATCACTGAATACCACACTGTGGAAAACTGACATAATAAAAGAGGCTGACAAGTCATATACATCAATGTGTGGATGGTGAATGTCCTCAGTGTAACAATTTTTTCTATCCATTAAGTTAAGAAACATTTTAACACCCATATTTGAAGCATCCTACAGTCCTGCTTGGTTTTGGATATTTGCAAAAAAAAAAAAAAAAGTTCCATTCCTCAAATTGGATAGTCTACTGCCTCTAAATGGGTAGATTTTACATTTTTGAATGTTGTGAACTGTATGCTCAAAGTAAACATTTATCAAATCTGAAAAGTGGTAAATTTAAGATGGCTACTTGTCCTGATCCAGCAGGAAAAAATTAAGGGTTTCTTAGCTGAAACCACGTGTGTCTTCCAAGAACATTATATAAACATATTATACTCAAATTTCATAATACTGAAAATACATTGAGAGTATTGTAGAATTAAAGTTTCTTTCTGGTTCAGATTTGACCAGTTTCTTTACATGCAGAATGTTCAGGAGCTTCTCTCTTTGTATCCATGATAGAAGGGACTTGTCTTCATGTGGCACTTGTGGCAGGGAAGTTTCTTCTGGGCACATGAGCAAAAGGAGAAGAGATTGATACCTGAGTTTAGGCCTGTGTAAAATTCCTCACTTCCACATGATTGCTGTATTTTGAAGCAACAAGTGGCCCACAAGTTCTCCAAACTATTGGCTTAGAAATGCAGAAAGAAAAAGTCTAGGAGTTAAACTCAGGAATGTAGACTTCTATTCATGTTTTGATTTTTACATACTGCCGTGGGTAATCTTCTGTGTTTATATGGCTTTATTCTTCTCTGCAGTGGAAATGATTAATCTTGCGTAGTCCTATCTATGAACCATCTGCTGATTAAGTCAATTTCTAAATGTTGTTAAATGTCTGGAAAACTGAGGCTTACAACCATGTGTATGCATATCTAGAAAATGTTATCAGAATAGTGAGCTATATGTTTCAGGAAAGGGAAATTGTTTAAAGTTTCAGGAGAAATAAGGCAACAAAAGCCTATAAACAATGGGTTTATTTTTACAAAATCAAACTTGTATCTATCTAAACCAGCAGTTCTCAACCTATGGGTCGCGACCCCATTTGGGGTCGATCGACCATTTCACGGGGGTCGCCAAGCAAGGCTGTCTGCCATTTTTTTCCCCTTTTCCGGCGGGTGCCTTACCTCCCTTGGGCTGGGCCAGCTGGTGGTCGGCCTGCTCTGTCTCTGCCACTTGCCAGCTACGCCTCGGCCGGCGCAGGGGGCGGAACCACGCATACATGGCGCTCCCGGGCAGGGAAAGTCCTCGACTTACGACCGGTTTTGTAGTCCTCAATTTACGACCGGTTTAGTCCTCGACTTACGACCGGTTAGTCCTCGACTTACAACCGGTTGGGGGTCGCGGCATTAAAAAGGTTGAGAACCACTGATCTAAACCATTATTGAGACCAAATATATTTTTCTTCTTGCATTCAAAAACAGACATGCTGTTTATAAGATATCTTTTAAAAAGCAAAAAAAGAGGGGTACATTAGTATTCATAAGTTGAAGTTTATTAGAATGTACAATAAACACAACACATTTATCAGAAGTCTTTATTAGGTCATATGAAAAATGACCTAATAAAATAACATTGTAAAATCCATTAAAATACTGAATGCTAAGCTAAACCAAAATATTCAAGTAGAGTTTTTTTATACGTTTGATTTATTCGTTCAGTATGAACATTGATTTGATAATTTTTATTGCAAGACTTTTTTATTTAGCATTGTCTTAATTTTTCATTGTGCATCTTAATATATGAGTTTTTAAACTAACACAGCTAACACAAACTAATAAAGAATGAAAGAAGGAAGGAAGGAAAGAAAGGAAGGAAGGAAAGAGAAAGAAAGAATGAAAGAAGGAAGGAAAGAAAGGAAGGAAGAAAAGAAAAAGAAAGAAAGAAAGAAAGAAAGAAAGAAAGAAAGAAAGAAAGAAAGAAAGAAAAAGAAATGAAGGAAAAAAGAATAAAAAGAAGTTTCCAGTTTCCTTTGCAGCAAATACAAGTCTGGTTACGAAGTTTTTTCTTACTATATGATGCAATGGAAAGCTTGCATGCCTTGGTGATCAGGGTGAAGTAGACTTTTTTGACTGGCAGTGGTGGTTCGAGGGCTGAAGTTAAGGCCTAGGCCTCAATTCGGTCTCAGCTTCAGCATTGCCACCTAGTGCTATTGTTCAGTGTTGTCTGGATAGAGGGGAGATAGGGTTTCTCTTTTGCTTGGGGGGGGGAGATATGACACACCAACAAAGTCAAGTACAGAGAGTCCGTAACTTACAACCGTTCGCTTGGTGATCATTCAAAGCTCCAACAGCACTGAAAAAAGTGACCACTTTTCACACTATATCTATATCTTATTAATAAGTGTGAAACATTGCAGCATCCCCATGGTCACATGATTTACATTCGGATGCTTGACAACTGACTCACATTTATGATGGGTTGCAGTGTCCCTGAGTCATGCGATCACTTTTTGCAACCTTCTGACAGAAAAAGTCAATGGGGAAACCAGATTCAGTTAACAAGCATGTTACTAAGTTAACAACTGCTACGATTCTCTTAACAAATGTCGCAAGAAAAGTTGTAAAACGGGGCGAAACTCACTTAAAAATTTCTCACTTAGCAACATAAATGTTGGGCTCAGTTGTAGTCCTAAATTGAAGACTACCTTGTAAGACATTTTCCAATTTTTTGACACACTGAGCCCAAAAGTTTCACTATCGCTAGTATAAAAAACATAAGGGCCTACCACTTGTTTGCTATTTAGTAAATTCTTTACTAAGAGGCGTGGTAGCTCAGTGGCTTAATGATGCTGGAGATGGTCTCTCTTCCCGCAGTTCAGGTCCTAGCATCGCATGATAGGGTGAGCTCCCACCACTTGCCTCAGCCCCTACCCACTTAGCAGTTCAAAAGCATGTTCTATGTGAGTACAAGAAAAGTTGGTGCTTTGTGTGGCAGTTAGAATCCTGCTGGTACTGAACCTTCCCAGTTGCGACTCTCATTTGCAAGGCAGCTTCTGTGGAGGAAGAAGGGCCTTGAATGGCGCTGCAAGAAAAGCCACTTGTCTTTCTGGTTCAGAAGCTAGCTCACCCTCTTGTGGCACACAGTAGAACGCACGCAAGTATGTACCTACTGTATCAGAGCTAGTAAACCGGCAGCCAAACTACTATGCATTAGCATTGTAATCTTCTGGCTAATGTAACAATGCCATACGATCGATCGATCGATAGACAAACAGACAGATAGACAGACAGAGACAGACAGACATAAGCAGGCAGGCAGGCAGACAAACAAACTCTTTATTAAGCTAGAATTAGTTTCCTGGCTAATGTAACAGCACCATTCACAAACAAGCTAGAATTATGTGTCTAAATCAGCTACCAATATTGAAATAAATATCATATACCTAAGTACATTCCATTTAAAATTTGCAGTGTTTTATTTTGCTTATTTAATACGATGATTTAGTGGTAAAACTAATGTTCTGTGATAGTGCTGATTTGCTAAAGTACTCTTCTGTTTGTTCTAGATTTTGAAATAAAAATGGAAGAGGACTAGGATCTATGTTGAACTGCCTTATAGTACAAATTTGTTACATTCTTGATTATTATTAGTAAAATTTTACAAAATTTCATTTTTGCTCTTCACCCTGCTTCTACGGCTTCTTTTTTCTCTTGTACCTTTTCAAGAACAGTGTTAAATAGTATTAATTAGAGACAGAATTGCAATTAGAAATAAACAGTACATGTATTTCCTCCCAATTTTTCTGTAAATATATCTCAGTTGAAGCATTTCTTTGCCATTTTATAATGTGGTTTGCAATTAGAAATCCCTACACAAAGTATATATTTATTGCAAGTTTTGCAGAAAAAACGCATTTTATAAGGCAAAATTGCTTACTAAAAGTGCAGAGTAGGAAAATTACATATAAAATGCACATATCAGGAAAAAGTAATATAAAATGTCCATGAAATATCTGAATAGGTTTTTTTTTAACTACATAAATCCAGAAACTAACATAGTTGAGAAAATGAAGAAATTGGGGAAAAGTAAACTCTTGTTATAATAATTATTAATACTACATTTGGTTGTGATAAATATGAATGTTATCGCTATCAAAACATAGTTAATGTCTCATTTGAAATTATAAGTTAAAAGATCTTTTAGATTACAGAAGATATTACAAAATGGGCATTGGCTGAAGTGACAAGGGAGATTGTTAAAAAATAGAATTTAAATGGAAATAGTGAATACACTGGCAATGTCCTCATTAAAAGGAGAAGATAATTGGGTATTTGTGAGAAGCAGTTTGCCAGTAGATATAGTCTTATAACAAGTATTATAAAAAGGAAAAAATGGAAAATCTAATATGGTAAAATGGAGCAAAACTCACTTAACCATGCTTCATTTAGTAACAGAAATATTGGGCTCAATTGTGGTCGTAAGTCAAGGACTACCTGTGTCGTTGTTCTTAAGAAGTAAAACTAAGGGTAGGGTTTTATATTTTATTAAATCTATGCCAACCCCTTAAAATAAAGATTTTTTTTAAGAGTGGAAGGAAGCATGCTGGGTAGCTCTGAGCAGCATAGCGAGGTTGCTTTCTGGTCAGCAGATGTGTTTGACTTGATGTGATTACGACGGTAGTCAGTTGGTTAACCTGTGAGTCTTACACTGGAACAATCTTCTGAGAGTATCTATGACACATCATCACCATCATTCCAAATATTTCAACAAACCTGATGTCTTTGCCTATTCTTTTATTACAAGGGCAATATCCAGCAAGATTCAAAATAGCGATTGAAGTATTTGGTTCATTATTCCCACTCATTTCTTGAAATGGAAGAAAAAAGAAAATGAGACATTTCATCTTGACTTAATAATGGCATTCTCTCCCATCCACATTTTAAAAAGGGAAGAAACAAAAAGTTAGGGGCAAGAATGTGTTTAAGGTTAGTTATTAACCAAATAAAGAAATTATTTTCCCTTTGCTATAAAGTCAGTGTCTTTGTATCGAATATGTCATTGACATATACCAAGACATGGAAATCTGGAAAAAAAAGAATCAAAATTAATACAGTACATGAAAAGAAATCATATGCTATGAATCGTGTTGCATGCTACCTCATGTCATTTTCAGTTATTGTTTCATTTTGCATGTTAAGGCTATTAAATTAGCTTAACTGTATGGTGTTATCCTACAAATTAAACTTTCTAATTTATATGCTGGTGCCTGTATATAGCTTTCTATTCCTGAATGTTACTGCTTTCAAAAACAAAATCTAACGAGGCAATTTTTTATTACATTACTGAGCATACATAACTAGGGATAGAGTTATAGGTAATCCTCATTTAGCAACTCGGTCCTTAAGTGAAGAAGGCTGTATGTGAAATAGCAAATGTGCTTACTTCAATTTCCTTTACAGACATTTGATGATCATAAATGCAAAAATTAGTCACAAAGTTACTTTTTCATCATCGTCATAACTATATGTTGTAAACGAGATATTTGCTAAATGAGGGCAAATATGTATTGTGGCTCTTATGGCCTGATGCAAAGATTGTCTGTCTGAAACTATTTCTTTGTGTTCTTATAAGCTGCTGCTTCTGTCATCAATGTCTTTTGCTAGTTTCTTTTTTAAATTGCCTTTGATTTTTTGAGGCATCAGAGTCTTTTCCAGTGGTTCTTGTCTTTGTGTTATGTGTCCAAAATATTTATGGTTTAGTTCATTATTACTGCTTCCATTGAGCAGTTAGACTTTACTTCATCTAGTATTGAATTATATATTCTTCTTCTAGTCCAAGGTATTCTGTATAGTTTTATCCTGCACAAAATTCAAAAATAGCCATTTTCCTTCCTTCAGCCTTTCTGATTGCCCAGTTTTCGTGGGCATGTGTTACAAGTAAAACACAGCCTTAACTATATATGCCTTTCTTATCAATGTGCTATCTCTGCACTTCAGCATTTTGTCTAGATCTGTCATCTCCCAAGCCTCTGTATTTCACGCCACAGTCATCGTCCCTGTGAGTTTTTGACACTAAGAAAATAAAGTCTGTTAGCTTTTCAACTTTTTCTCTATTTGTATTGGCATTGCCAGTTGACATAATCTCAATGCTTTTTTTTAATATCAAAGAGCAGACCAGCTTTTGCACTCTTTTCTTTCACCTTCAACAAAAGGGATGCCTTAATTCTTCCATTGATCCTACCATCAAAGTGGTACCATCAGCGTATCTGAGGTAGTTGATGTTTCTCCCCGCAATTGTAATCCTAATTTCTCTTATAGTCTAACCAGGGCTTTTTTTCTCATAGAACGCCCAGAATGGAGTTCCAGCACCTTTTTTGGTTGGAACCTTGTAGGCAAGGCAGGTTGTATGATGTGTGTGAGTTCCGGCACCTTTTTTTTTTTTTTTAGAAAAAAAGCACTGAGTCTAACACTTCTCATGATACGTTCTGCATACAAGTTAAAAAAATGAAATGACAATATATAACTTTGGCACAGTCTTTTTCCTTTTGTGAACCATTAAGTTGTTGCTCCATGATCCATTTTTTTGTTTATTGGTCATCATACATTTTCAATAAGCAAATGAGGTGACTTGGTATATCAGTATTTAAGGGCTAACTACAATCTGTGATAGTCTACACACGCGAGCCAAAATAGCCACAATTTTGGAATTCTCTAGTCTTTTCCATTATCCGTCACTTATTAGCAAGCTGATGTCTAGTGTCTCTGCCTCTTTTGAATCCAGTTTATAGATATGTTGGCTTTCATTCCATGTGTGGATGAAGTTTGGATTGTAAAATATTGAGAATTACTTTACTAGCATGTGAGATAATTTCAGTCACATGAACATAGATATTTATATTATGATATATTACATTGTGTAAAATAACATGTATTGAATTTATTCCAATGAACTCCATTTGAGCAGTGTACAATACTGTTACTGTATGTCTTGGTTTTAATAGATATAATCTAACTTTATGGCAACAACTGCATAATCTGCAGTAGAGGCTAAGCAATAAATCTAGTATCCACAGATTGAAAACCTGACTCTATTTTTCTATGACCAAACATTTATATTATCACTTCTCTGTCAAGTGTTTCTAGAATTTGGCACAAGTATAAAATCCATTATATTTTTGGCAAAGGACTTGGATAATTGCCAGCTGATCGGTATGGTAAACAATTTTAAACTTTGCATCCTTGGGGCATATGGTATGGCATAGTCAGAATAGCAGTTATACTATCAGCTTTAGTAATCTTTCAGATTCATTTGACTTATATAGCAATAACTGATCTGTGATTAGTTTACTGTACCAGATATAAAGCAGTACATAATTTTCTTCAACAGTACATTTGGAAGGAACGGTGCAAATAATATAATGGAGAAAAGAATGGAATTTTGCAAAAACATGAAATAATACTTAAAAGCAAATGAAAATGACTCCTAGAAGTTTCAAATTTTACACAATTAAAAGGAGATTCCATTTATATTATATTTTTCAATGGAGCTATATTTATTTGAATAGCTTATACTTACGTAATTTATGTTCCCATGTTTTATTAGAGTACCACAAGAAGTGTTACCTAAATTAGGCAACATCCAATTCCAACAATAATTCATCATGTTACGGGTAGTCCTTGACTTAGAACCATCCATTCAGCGACCATTCAAAATTATGACAGTGCTAAACAAAGAGACAACCTGTACCTGAAGTTATGGCTGCTGTAGCATCCTTGCAGCCAATGATCACAGAACAGAATACAATAGAACTGGAAGGGACCTTGGAGGTCTTCTACTCCAGCCCTCTGCTCAAGCAGGAGAACCTAGACTATCTCAGACAAGTGACTGTTTAGTCTTTTCTTAAAAACCTCCAGTGATGGAGCGCCCACGATTTCTGAGGCAAACTGTTTCACTGGTTAATTGTCCTCACCATCAGGAAGTTTCTCCTTAATTCCAGGTTGTTTCTCTCTTTGATCAGTTTCCAACCATTGTTTCTCATCCTTCCCTTTGGTGCTTTGGAGAATAACGTGACCCCCTCTTTTTTGTGGCAGCCCCTCAAATACTGGAATACTGCTATGTCTCCCCTATTTTTTCTTTTCTTTAGACTAGCCAAGCCCAAGTCCCGTAGCTGTTCTTCGTATGTTTTAGTCTCCAGGCCTTTGATCATCTTATTTGCTCTTCTCTGAATTTTTTTCCAAACTCTCAACTTTTTTTTTGTAGTATGGTGACCAAAATTGGCTGCAATATTCCAGGTGTGGCCTCACTAGGGTTTTATAAAGCGGTACTAATACTTCGCGTGATCTTAATTCTATGCCTCTGTTTATACAACCCAGGATTGTATTAGCTTTTTTGGCTGCTGCTGCACACTGCTGGCTCATAGTCAAGTGATCATCCACTAGGAGTCCAAGGTCCCTCTCACAGTTACTGTTTTTAAGCCAGGTCTCGCCCAATCTGTACTTGTACCTTTGATTTTTCCTGCCTAAATGTAAAACTTTACTTTTCTCCACATTAAAGTTCATTTTGTTGAATAGGGCCCATTGTTCAAGTTTGCCAAGATCTTTTTGGATCCTGAGTTTGTCTTCTGGGGTCTTGACTACTCCTGTCAGTTTGGTGTCATCTGCAAGTTTGATGAGTTCTTCTTCTATTCCCTCATCTAAGTCATTTATGAAGATATTGAAGAGTACTGAAAAGTTTCTTTTCTTTTTCCCTTCTCCCCCTCACATTTCTTTTCCTTTTTTCTCCCCACTGTGTCCTACTATTTGCTTTTGATTTTTTGTATTTTATTCTATAATCTAATAAAATGTTACAAACCATTAAAAAAAAGGAAAAAAGTACCGGTTTTACTCCTCCTTTTATATCCTCTCTTCTTCCCCCCTCCTCCTTTTATATCCTCTCCTCTTCTCTTCCTCCTCTTCCTTTTATATCTTCTCTCCCCCATTCTCCTCCTTCTATATCCTCTCTCTCCCCCTCCCCCTCCTTTTCTCTTCTGGGTGCGCTTGAAATGCCAATCACCTGGAGCTACATGCGCCAATCCTGGGCTCTCAGCAGAATCCCGGCAACACCGTAGCTCCAGCTGAATCTCTGCTGGAAGACTGTGTGCAACTGCCGGCCACCCCCAGGCCTCACGGCCGCTGCCGCTACTTCAACTCATCCACTTTTACACTTTTTTTACACTTTGTTTTACAGTGCTTTTCAACCCGTTGTACGTGTACCACCTGCCTTGTGCCAAAGTACCACCAATGGTATGCGTACCACGGGTTGAAAAGCCCTGCTCTAAGGGACAGGATCCTTCCTACCCCATAAGATGGTGGAAGGGCAAGATATCAGCAATCACAGAATTCAGCTGGATACAAGTAGCAGACAGAATTTGGAGACTTCTGAACAACAGAAGAACAGGAGAGGAGAGCCTCTTTTGTTCCAATTCCAATTAAGCAACAGCTTGCTTGGGAGTACTCTGCATATATCCCAAAGTAAACTGTCACTGTTTGAGGAGGGCGAATAGATCAAATGGATCGCACTCCAGACATTTTTCCATTTACTGTTTGCCTTATGCTGATTCATCCAGTAGCTATATACAACTTGTCGCTACATGTAGTCTAAGACATGGTTGTCCAACCTTTTGGCTTATTTGGGCTGCATTGAGTAAAGAGAAATTGTCTTGGACCACATGTAAAATATATAATAGTGTTAATGTATATAAATAATAAACTTACTTTATTTTTTAATTATCTTGTGGAGCCACACTCCCAGGTGTCTAAGACCGCATGCAGCCCTGGGCTACAGGTTGGATACGCCTGATCTAAGCAAAAGCATTCCAAAACCATTTCCCTCATAGATTACATTACTATCCAAATTGCATTTCATTTTTTCCTCAGATCTTATACCTCTGAAAAAAGTGTGTGGTTTCTGAAGGGATCTTGCAGTAGGTTAGTGATATTGGTTAGAAACAATGATGTGATATAGGAGCTTGAAACTGGTGTGTGTGTGTCTGTATGTGTGTGTGTCTGTGTGTGTGCGAGAAAGAGATTCTCCCAATATAAAATATGAGCTTACTTCTCTGTCTGAAATAACTGAACAATAGTTCCACAATACATCTATACATTAAATTTATTTATTTTATTAGATTTGGAAGCCACCTGATTCCCAAACAACTGGACCATTTAACATTCAAGGACAAGAAATAATGAAATAGAAAATAAGATTTGGAAAAAAAACATGCACAATTGTCAAAATAATCTTTAGTGGCTTAAGAATAACCCCATATTCAAATTATATATTAAATATGTAATAACATATGCATACTGTATTCATTATAAGTTAACAGGTGATAGTCACAGTATTCAGAAGAACTGAAATATCAAGCTTTGAATGCTTGTTGTAAAATGAAGGTCAGAGAAAAATAGGTTAAAAATGCTGTTCTAAATGGAAATTATCTTGACATATATGAATTATGTTGCCTGTTATTGTTTTCTAATCTGCTCTTTGAACTGTTAACATAAAGTATTTCTAACACTAATTGATATAGATTTGTTACATGTTTTATTCTTTCAGTCCTAGTGGGTCTTTATTGTCCTGTTTGGAGCAGGTTAAAACATACCTGTTGACTGATGGAACATGCAAGTGTGGTTTAGAATGTCCTCTCATCCTTCCTAAGGTAAAATTAGATATTTGAATTTGCTAAAAGAAAAACTAACATAAAATGTATTAGATTTTAAGTACCACTATCTCCCTATATATTATAAGAAGGTATTATCCTTCCTGGCTGAGGACGATAGATGTTGACGATGCAGATAAATGAAATAAGTGAAATAAAATTTAAATATTGGGATATTTTTGAATTGAACACAAACTAATATCATAAAACAGACATGTCAAACACAAGGCCTGGGGGCTGGATGCAGCCCGCGAAGTGGTTTCATGTGGCCCGCGAAGCCATCCTGGAAACAGTGAGGGAACGGGCCCCGCTGCCTTGGCCCTGGCCCAGGCCGGCCGGGAGCCAATGTACAATTTTGTGGTGGCCATCTATGCTGAAATGCATTCAGTCTTAGCTCCACAAGGCTGTCTGGAAACGGCGAGGAACCAGCCCCTGCCGTGTCAGCCCCACCCCCTGGGTGCATGCTGGGGAGGTGTCACCCTTTATGAGGAATGAAGTAATGCACCATCACCTGGAAGTGGCCAGCAAATGGCCCTCGCCTACTTCACATATCCGGCTTGATGGGCTCTGCCCTGGTCCCATCCCTTTCTGCCAGAGACTCTCAGATATGTCCCATTCCTGCCCAGGCCCCCACAGGCACCCTTGACGCAAATGATGTAGAGCTGACCACGCCCACCCAGTAGGCCACACCCACTCCACCCACACCCACCCAGTAGGCCGCACTCACCCGGCCCCCCCGAGGGCAACCGAAATGCTGATGCGGCCCTCAGTGAAATTGAGTTTGACACCCCTGTCATAAAAAGTAACATGATTGGCCAGTTAGAATAGTGTACAGAAGCATACCTTTGTCAGATCAGTTTTCTTAGTTGCGAAGTTCTACAGTATAGTGTTCCAAAGTTCCTTTAAAAATAAATAGCTGTACTCTTTTCCACATTTCGAAATATGGTTTGCAAGAAATACTAGATAAAGGAGAAAAGTGTTGATGATCCAAGATAGAAGAAACAAATCCTATAGTAAGGAATAATGTTTAAACTACACTTTTAAGTGAATCAATAAAATTTGCGGAGAACAAATGGTCCTGCGGTTATCATAATCTTCTGGATCAGAAGTAGGCAACAATTCCCTGTCTCTCCCACCCCCCTTTCATGAGCCAGAGTTTTCCTTGTTCCCCTGTCAGTGTTTTTGTTAGTATGTTGAGTGGTTGAGTTTTTTGGAGGGCAGAAGAATTAATGTAATGCTTTAAGCCAATCTTCTCCAATCTGAGCAACTTCCAGATGTAAGAACTTCGATTTTCAAAATTCTCAACAACCAAAGTTAGATGGGAATTCTGGAAATTGATATCCCCCCTATCTGGAGTGCTCAACTTGGTGGGGGAGAAACCACCATAAGCTTGTTCTGAGGCTTTAAAATATTGAAAGAATGCTTAAAACAGCAGAACATTCCACAGATTTGCCAGCACTAAGTCAAAAGGGTCTCTAAGGTCTATAATAAAGGGTTTGTGCATCATATATCAGTTATAGGTTGCCCTCCGTGTGCTCTAGAAGGACAACTCTTTTTTTAAAAAAAAAACTTAGCATATTTTATTTGATGGACCAGTTTTAGAAGGAATTAGAGAAAGTTTCTGGAGCTGTTGTATCTGTGATCTTAATTAGGACTACCATGTAACAGTATGATTCCAACATTATTTTAAGGTATTTAATTTTGATCCTGGAGTTGCTGTAACACAAAGAACAGCTGAAGATGTCAAAGCAGATGAAGATGTCACTAAGCTATGCATCCATAAACGGAAAATTATTGCTGTGGCTACACTTCATAAAAGCATGGAAGCACCACATCCCTCATTGGTTCTAACTAGTCCTGGAGGTGGAACAAGTGAGTTCTCTTTCTCATTACAGGGAACAAAGAGATCCAGTACTGATGTGCGTGTCGTTTATTATAAGTAAAGAGGAATTTTAAAAAACCCTATAAAGGTAGTTATTGATAACAAAATTGATGTTGCTTCTTTTTATATATGTATGGCCATCTATTTATGAGAGATATTTATCCAGAATTTGAACCATGTGAGCCTCTTGTTTTAAACCATTAGTTTTAAATTTCCTTCCTAATTCAACATATTACACATACCAGCTTTATGTGCAAAAGGTCTCTGGTTCACTCCCTAGAATTGCAGTTATAGAGCTAAGTTAGATAATAATTTTTGTAAGGCGAAAAAGAATGGTTTTTGTTAGAATGAGCACAAGCTACTGTATTCGATAAACAGGATTCATCTGAAAATTTTTTTAGATAAGTACAATCAGTGCAGCAGTCCCATACCTTGGCAAAATGCTACAATTCTGGGAAGTTACTATGCCTGGGATGAAGCTATGCTATCACTGTTCTATGAATATAGGTAATCCTTAACAATTATTCAGATTTACAATAGAGTTTAAAAAAAAGTTACCTAGAACTGTTCCTCATATTTACAACTGTAGTCACAGCAATCCCATTATCATGTGACCAAAATTTGGGCACTTGGCAACGGGTATGTATTTACAATGGTTGCAGCATCCTAGAGTCCTGTGAGCACTGTGCCCAGGGTCTTTCAAACAAGCAAAGTCAATTTGGGGACGCCGGAAGATGGCAAAGAAAAAAAGGTAATAAAAGATGGAACTTGTCTTAAGAGTTGCAGGCAGATGCTAGGTTTGCATCTCTGGCATTTCGAAGTATCCTTGCAGTATAATTCAAAGCATGCACAGGTCTAAAAATCAAGTCAATCTTTATTACAATCATAGACCAACATAAAACACAAGGAAGGAATATGGTCAGGAATAGATGGCACAGGAGCATAAAAGGTGTATACATATATAAAAAATGTGTAAAATATGTGAGCCTGAACATGAATATGTAAACTAGGAGTCCATAAGCTGCTAGGCTATAAAGTGTTCTGTGGTGGCAAACTGTAGGCACACTGAGGCTAAGCTATAAGGTTGGGTGCTAAGAATGACCTAGAACAGTGGTGGCGAACCTATGGCACGGGTGTCAGAGACGGCACTCAGAGCCCTCTCTGTGGGCACGCGCACCGTCGCCCCAATCCTAGGCTTTCAGCTGGGTTTTATAAAACCTTTTTAGGCCTCCGCCGCCGTGTGCAAAAAAAAAAAGTTTCAATCAGTCTATTTCAACTTCTCGCGGGGGAAAAAAAATCTTGCAAAGTTGGAATTGATTGATTGAACTTTTTAGTCCCACTGTTACCACCGCAGCCACACCTACCCAATGGGCCACACGCACCCGGCACTCTACGATGCATAACTGGGTTTTGGGTTGCAGTTTGGGCACTCGGTCTCTAAAAGGCTCCCCATCACTGACCTAGAAGTTACATCCAGCAGTGTCGAGTGCACTTCCACAGAACCTGGCAACACAATGTGTTCTGGCAGGATTAATATTTAAAAGGAGCAAAAGGTAACATAAAATTGTTCCATATACTTGGAATACTTATCTAAAAAAAAAGTAGGAAATTGGTGCGAATACCTCTGCATTACAAATGCTGTTGTTCCTACAAACCCAGAGTCATTGGGGGCATTGCCATGGCCATTCTGAGAAGGGGCTCTTCATTCCTCAGGCACAGCTGCATGGAGAGAGTATCCCTGCAGGGCTTTCTGTGCTTTGAGACTTCCAGCTATGACAAGTGTGGCATGGGAGAGCATAAAGAATTCGGGGGACCCAAGTCACACTGCTATGCTATGTCAAGAGGTAGACAATTTACAACCTTAAATGTTCATAGTGATGTAAAGGAAACCAATTTTAGGTGCTGGTGGGATCCATAGGGAGCCAGTTTTGAGTAGCTCAGCTCGTACCTGAGCAGAATTTTGCTCAGAGTGAAAAGTCATATGCATGGTTTCATATAGAAATGTAGGCCCACAGGTGTCATACCCATAGTATTGTGCTATTTTTTATTTTATATTGGATAGAGGAAGGTATTTGATGTTTCTAGCTGAATTGCACAATTAACTTTGGTTAGGC
>NW_015388097.1:43644-69438 GCF_001527695.2 Protobothrops mucrosquamatus | reverse complement strand
CTTCACGAGCGGCAACTCCAAGATTAGTGAGGAATAAATCACATGAAGGAATAACGAATTCTGTGATGCCAGAATGTAAAACTCCCTTCAAGTTGATGATGGGAGCCTCAAATGCCATGGGTAGGTTATATGTGCAAGAGATGACTGCAAGCCAACAAGAACTTCATTCTGTCTATCCTAGACAGAGATTGGGCAATAATGAACATGGGCAGAAGTCGCCGTATCGTGGCAGTCATGGAGGAATGCCCAGTCCAGCTTCATCGGGATCACAAATATATGGAGATGGTTCAATCTCACCTAGGACAGATCCACTTGGAAGTCCAGATGTTTTCACAAGGAATAATTCCAATTTTCATGGAGCACCCAATTCTAGCCCTGTTCACATGAACAGGACCCCTCTCTCCCCACCCTCAGTTATGTTACATGGTTCTCCTGTGCAGTCATCTTGCGCAATGGCTGGAAGAACTAATATACCTCTTTCTCCAACTCTGACCACCAAAAGTCCAGCCATGAAAAAACCCATGTGTAATTTTTCAGCTAATATGGAAATGTCGCGAGCAGTGTTTCACCACAAACCACCTCAAGGCCCACCACCACTACCGCCGCTGCCACCACCACCACCACCTTCTTCATGTATACTTCAGAAAAAGCCATTAACATCAGAGAAGGATCCACTTGGCATTCTTGACCCCATTCCCAGCAAGCCCATAAATCAAAATCCTGTTATAATGAATCCAAGTACTTACCATTCAAATGTCCACTCTCAGGTACCTGTGATGAATGTAAGCATGCCTCCGGCTGTTGTTCCTTTACCAAGTAATCTCCCTTTGCCAACTGTAAAACCTGGTCACACAAACCACGGAAGCCACATGCAAAGAGTTCAGCACTCTGCTTCAACTTCTCTCTCGCCCTCACCAGTAACGTCACCAGTTCACATGATGGGATCTGGAATTGGAAGGATTGAGGCTTCACCCCAAAGATCACGCTCTTCTTCCACATCCTCAGATCATGGAAATTTCATGATGCCAGTAGGACCACAGTCATCTTGTACTAATATTAAAGTCCCCCCTCGGTCACCAAGATCAACAATAGGATCTCCTAGGCCATCCATGCCATCAAGTCCTTCCATGAAGATAGATGGATTCCACCAATATAAGGACATTCCTAACTCACTGATTGCTGGAATGAGTAATGTTTTGAACCCTTTGGGCAATGCAGCTTTTCCACCTACATCTACCGGAAGTGGGTCCATGAAGAGTCAACCTGGCTTGCTGGGAATGCCTTTAAATCAGATCTTGAATCAGCACAATGCTGCCTCTTTTCCAGCTAGTAGTTTACTCTCAGCAGCAGCCAAAGCACAGCTAGCAAATCAAAATAAACTTGCTGGTAACAATAACAATAACAGCAGTAGCAATTCTGGAATAGTTGCCAGCAATAGCAGCAATGATGGACATAGCACTTTAAACCCCATGTTTCCACCGACCGCCAATGTGCTTCTACCAACGAACGAAGGGCAGAGTGGTCGAGCAGCACTACGAGATAAACTTATGTCTCAACAAAAAGATCCTTTGAGGAAAAGGAAACCCCCAACCACTACAGTGTTGAGTTTGCTTAGGCAGTCTCAGTTGGACAGCTCAGTTGGCGTTACAAAATCTGGGCCTGATTCGATAAGAAAGCAGAACCAGGCTTCGTTTCCCATCACATCAATGTCTCAGTTACTTCAATCCATGAGCTGCCAAAACTCTCATATGAGCAGCAATAGTATTTCTAGTTGTGGGAGCTCAAATACGGTTTTGCCTTGCTCTGCTAACCAACTACATTTTACAGATACTACGATGACCTCGAGCACTCTTCCGAATTCACTGGCCCAGGATTTACCTTTGAGAGGGGAAAGCATGCACTGCCTGAATTCAAACACTAATTTTGGCCATTGCACTAGTCCTGGCCCAAATAACCATCTTGCAGGCTTAATAAATCAGATGCAGCCTATTGGAAACTGTGGGCTGCTCAATCAGTCCGGGATGACTTTAGGAAACTCGTTACATCTGAATCCAGCTCAGCCACGAATCCAAGCACCTTCCACTAAAGTGATACCAAACAGCATTGTGAACAGCTGCAATCAAACCAGTCCTGAATCAGGTAAGTTGCCCTTTTGAAAAGGTCTGGGGGTTTTGGTTTTTTTGTTTTGTTTTAAATTGTGGTATCCCTTATCTTTTAATGTATCGTACTGGGTTTCTTTCTTTTGTTTGTTTAAAATGTATTAGCCGCCTATCTTGCCACATGATAGCTCTGAACGGCTTACAATATTAAAAGATAAAACCGTATAATTTATAATAATATAAATACAACACTATAAAGTCAACCTAGCTAAAAATGATGGGGGGGAGGGAGTATGATGATAGGGGAAGAAGATAGGATCTGCTGTTAATCAATGAACCACCCTCAACGTGAAGGCCCTCCGTTGAAGCCCCAAACCAATTCGCTGTTTTTTAAGTTCTCCTGGAAGGTCAGGAGGGTTTGAGCTGACCTCACTTCAGGGAATAAGATGTTCCAGAAGGCAGGCGCAATGGCAGAGAAGGCCCTTCTCCTGGATCTCGCCGGTCGGAATACCCCGGCCGATGGGGCCCGCAATATGTACATCTGCCGGCCCAGGTGGGGAGGACCAATCCTGATAGGATGGGACGGTCACTCAAGTAGAAAAGGAAGTCTTTTAAGAAGAAAGCACAAACATTTCTTTGCCTGTTCAAAAAGAAAGCATTAACAGAACTTGGACCTGGGATACAATTTAAGCGCGAGTCAGCATTGTGTGGTCAATGTAATTGGAATTTATAACGGATTTTATTTCCTTTTTAAAAGTCTGCATGTATTTAAGGATTGTGAATATTGCTGCTTTTTATCATTGGTATCCATTTTTTTCAAATACATCCATATATTTGGGAGCAAGACAATATATCAGATATATCCATGGACTAACAAAATACATGTCAATTTGTATCAATGTAAATGTAAAATGAAATTGAAATATATAGATAATAAATTTCAGTTGCTGTGCAGCTCTGCATAGTCATATTAATTCTTAATCTTTTGCTTCCAGATAAGGCATATTTATTTAAGCTGTTTAGTTGCTAGCCATGGTAATAACAACTTATATATCAGAGGAACTGGTGACTTCTTAAACAGTAAAATTTTTTCCTGTGGATTTCTTGAGGTTTTGTCTTAATCCCAGAATACAAATATTCCCTGACTTAAATAAATGTTATGTTTTAGAAAGTTTTGCATAAGCTGTTTTTTGGATAGGATAGATATTCATCCTTGCAGCATACTATTTTATATTGCATGCTTAATGCAATTTTTTTGCACTTTGAAATGGTTAGATGTGCAGTCAACTTTATGTAAGTTAGCTTTTATACTACTCAAGAAATATATGTATTATCTTTCAATGGATCTTCTATCTTTTATGCCAACTTAGCAGTTCAGAACTAACAAGCAGAAAAAAATGTTCATAGGATATTGATAATTAGTTTTATGTTTTTCAAACTCAAAATGTTTGCTTTTGGTAGCCAATATGCAGTGGCACAATTAATTGAACTTGGTCACATTAGAAATGGAATACTTGAACTGATTAGAAATTATTTAGTTCCACAATAGCAAGAGATTTCTTCAATCAGTGGCATTTTTACAAATACACTTGAAGGCTTGATAGGACTTGTAGAAGGCAATGACCATTCTTCTAGCCAGCTCAGTCAGTTATCTTCTGATGGCCTTAAAATAGCACTGATTTCATAATAGCTTTGAAATTATCAGTACTTTAATTATTTAATAACCTTGTAATAATCTATATAAAAGAATCTTTGCTGAAAATCAAGATATAAGCTAGTTTGATGTAGTGGTTAAGTCTCTCCCTCTCCCTCCCCCTCCCTCTCCCTNAAAGGCTGTTGTAGGGAAAATGGGAGGCTACGTATTGGATACATCCTCCACCTTGACTTATTTATAAAAAATAATAAAGGCAGGATACAAATAAATAAATAAATAAATAATATATACTCCTGTCAGTCTTATACCTGGGAACTGAGGAAGATGTTGGTTCCAGATCTTCCACAAGCAAAGTACTGCTAGTTTATTGATTACATTCAGCTTAGAAGAAAAATATGTTTTCTTGGGAAGGGCTGTTCCCACGGAATCATTGCATACTGGTAGGAGAATTGGGATTAAAGATTTAAATTCACATTGCTAGAGACTTCCTTAGCTATTTTGTATCAAAATATGACTCATTTGCTGATACTATGATTTGTTGAAGAGCATCTTGAGCCATGGTCAACAAAAAGATTTATAAGATAATTTTTAGTATAAAATAAATATCAATAAGTTAATAATTTGGTAATAATTACAATCCTTTTTTATGAACACATGCAAGTACCTGACCAAAAGTATTAGCTTATTTCAGGTACTGTTCAATGTTAAGAAAAGATAGCTAGAGATAGATAATCTTTATTGTCATTTTTTACTGTGGGCACACTGGTACACATTAAAAATGAAATTCTGTTGCCTGCTGTCAAAAGTGTACACATCATACATAACACACATATAAACATGCTATATACAAGATATGTATATAGCTACACCCTTACATATAAAGAAGAAATATAAGAAATGTAATATAAGAAATGTAATCTGAAAGGTGTTTGGACATTATAGTTTATCTGAGTAGAAATTCAGAAATGTATGGAAACTATTACCATTCAGCTTTACATAATTTACAATTATGTAAATCCCTTTTACATTTCTGTCTAAACTGCGTTAAGAAAGCATGCCTTTTTGTAGACTAGGGAATTGGAAAATAATAGGTAAAGTTCAGATGTAGCTTTCCTGTTGAGATTTTGATATTAGCATTGAGTGGAAATGGATTTGATAACACTTCCACTCTGTCTTTTCCTAGTCCATACAGTCTGTGCAGGGATGTGTCAGTTTGTTCACTTTCTTAACCTTTCCCGAGAAAGTATCAACCTTGCTGGTTTTTAAATCTTTTTTTTTCTTGGATTAATTGGATTTAATATTTTAGCAATAGTCCCTCTCTCCAGTTGGAATTTGATTTGTGCTTGAGAATTAAATTTTGTCTGACTTAGGCTTCATTTTTCCATAACTTTTTTCCTAAGATTGTAGAATAGCATAAAACTATGATGGGTGCTTTCTTCACTCAGCAGTTTGCCCATTGTATTAGCAACTAAAACAATACACCGCTGACGCAAAATTAACCTCCATTGTTTTCATATTTATATTTTTATTTAGAGCAAACTTACTGTTCTGTGTTAATACAAATAATTGCCTTTCAAACCCATTTTTTATCAGGTCTGGAATCACTTTCACAGCAAACAATGCTTATTTTCCATTTTAGAAAGAAAACCATATTAACCTAAAGTGGTCAGAATTCAAGAATCTGGTAGCATCCTTGCTGACTAACAAATTTAACAAAAAGACATAAACTCTTATAAGGTGCAGCTTACTTTGAGAGATGTATATGCACAAAAGTTGGCTTTGAATAAAATTTATTAATGAGAAAAGATGCTATCAGACTCTGATTTTACATGTCATTTCCAGAGCTATATGCTACAATGAGTTGTACAAAAATAAAAGCAGGAAATATCTATCAATCTATTGATACAACTTTTATTGATATTATCAGTATTATTTAATACTTCAATATTTTCAAAATAAATTTAATATACTACATACATAGTATATTTAAATAAATAAAAGTATTGGAAATGGAATGGCTATATGGGCTGTTGGCGATGGTCTGTCAATAAGATTTAGCATATTTTTGCAGTATTTGTGTAATGTGTTGTAGTTTAAAGTGATGTTTAAATACAGAAACTCAAATATTGTCTGAAATGGTATAAGGGTTCCTGCCTGAGCAGGAGGTTGGACTAGATGACCTTCCAACGTTTTTTATATTATTGTTGTTATTATTATTATTATTATTATTATTATTATTATTATTATTATTATTATTATTATTATTATTATTATTATTTCTATAAAATTACGGGGATTACATCCCAGTCTCATCAACGTTGCAGAATTATTGTGAAAATTTCAAAACTGGGATAGAACCATTTGAGCTTACAAAAAGAAGCGTGGTATGTTAATGCAATTACAATTTTCAAAATTCTATACCAAAATAACCTACATGGGATTTTCAGAGAGATATGCCCGTAAGAAGAGAAAATTGACTTGTGTTCTTCTCTTTTTTTCATAATTTTGGAAGCATCTACATCCTTAAACGTTTGACCTAAGTGATACACACTCATTATATTCTAGATGGATAAAACCACATGGTGGCAGTCTTGAAAGAAGAATTCTTTTGCTCTGGGCTCTAACCTTCCCCTCTTATCTTTTCATACTCTTTTTTATCATTAGTATTTAAATGCAATAACATCTTCTAGTACAGAACTTAGTGTTTGCTCCCAAGCAAACAAATGGAATACATAAAATGAAATAATGCACGTGTATTGTTCCTTAGAACTATATTAGTAATTAGTTACATAGTCTGTTTTTTAAGTATTAGGTGATTTTTGGAAAAAAGTATTTGCTATTCTTTAGCATTGATCAAGAACCCCTGTTTAGTGTTGTCTTGAATTAGTATGAGATAGCCTCTAGTCATCTGAGCAATACAGCTAAATCCATAGATCAGAAGTAGATATGCTCGTATTCCTTAAATGTTTTGGATGATGAGCTTGATGATACCTGTCATTGGCTACACTATTTGGGAATTATAATCCAGCGTGCCTGTGTTGTATTTTCTCCTACTAAGTATATGCTATCCTGTTGATTTTTTAAAAGATAAGGCCCTTCAGCATGCTTTAGTACAATTAATTTTGGCTTGGAATTGCATCATTGTTTCCTGTAACTACAGCAGATTTTTGTTGTAAGATTACCATTCCTTCTTAGAGTCCTAAATATAACTAAAACTCCTAAAGTGATTTTAATATTTATTTTCCAATTTCAGGAAGGACAGGTCTACCATCATCTACAGCTATAGCTGGTACCTGTCAACCTGGCATCACCAAGACAACATCTGTACTTCAAGATGGCGTCATTGTCACAACCGCTGCTGGAACTCCACTACATAGCCAACTCCCTCTTGGGAATGACTTTCCTTTTGTTGGTCATGAGCACACTCTGCATTTCCCACAGAACAGCGCTTCAAGCAACAGTCTTCCGCACTCTTTGAATCCTAACCTCTTTAGCTCGCTACCTATCTCTTTGCCAGTGAATCAGCAACACCTCCTAAACCAGAATCTATTAAATATACTTCAGCCTTCAACAGGAGAAGGCAAGTCTGAGGTCAACCTCAATCCTTTAGGTTTTCTCAACCCAAATGTAAATGCTGCTTTAGCTTTGCTCTCCGGTGAAGTGGATGGGCAGGGGCTGCAACCTGTCCATGTTCAGCTGCTAGCAGCTCTTCTTCAGAACCAAGCCCAAACATCTGCCATGTTCCCTTTAGCATCTTTCAATCTATCCATCTCAGATCTGTTACAGCAACAGCAAAACAGTACTGTGCCCTCAGTAACCCAGATGACAGCCCCACTACCAGATCAGTTGCTTAGCAGTCAGTCAGATACCAGCAGAGCTGAGACCCTGTTAACCAACCCCCTGGGAAACTCTTTCCCAAGCTTTTCAAGCACAGACACGGCTTCAAATCCCCTGCTCCTCCCAGCTGTCACTGGGGCCTCAGGATTCATGACCTTGAATCCCCAGCTGTTGGGAGGTGTTCTGAACTCTACATCGGGCAGCACTGCTAACCATCCAGAGGTTTCCATAGCACTCTCCTCCCAGGCTACCACTGGCACAGCCACTACATCATCAGCAGTGGCAGCACTGTCTGTCTCAACCCTTGGTGGGACAGCAGTGGTGTCAATGGCAGAAACATTGCTGAGCCTATCTAATAATGCTGGGAATACATCTGGTCCAGCTAAACTCAACAATAACTCTGTGGTGCCACAGCTACTTAACCCTCTACTGGGGACAGGTCTACTTGGTAAGTTAAATATTTTCATAGATTTTGAAAAGGAAAAAAGCGGTGGCGGGGGAGGGGAACTTCTATTTTCTACTTTTTTAAGGAGGAAAAAAAAATTCCATTTCATTGCACTTTTTTTTCCCCTAAAAGGTTTATGCTGTGTGAATCTGTTTGACCATTCCAGTGAAAGAGCACAAATAAAATTTAGGACAAATGTTAAGTAGCGTTTTAAAACATTTTGTTTAGAAAGTCTGATGTTATCTCAATTCAGTCAGCCCATTGGAATGGATTTTATTTTATTTTATTTTTCCAAAAATTCATACTGCACAGTTGCTTCTTTGGGATGCAGCATTTTATTTAAAAATATCCAAGGCATCACAGGGTTGTATGAGTAGCTGTGCAATGGATGAAAAAAAAATTTCCATGTCCATAGAATTTAAAATATGCCAATGTTTTTATCCCTAAATTCCTAATCCCTAAATTCCATTGCAGCAATATATAAAGCAGACCAGATTCAAGGTAATAGGCTACCTTTCAGCTTACATTCACGCTGTCATGTTTTGGGATTTTTT
Organism: Protobothrops mucrosquamatus; assembly: GCF_001527695.2. NCBI lineage: Eukaryota > Metazoa > Chordata > Lepidosauria > Squamata > Viperidae > Protobothrops > Protobothrops mucrosquamatus. The sequence continues at coordinate 60,849 of NW_015388097.1, read as the reverse complement.
CATTTTTAAATAGCGTAGAAACTACCAGTTTCTAAATAAACTGATTTCCAATTCACATATTTAAGGCTGCAGTCATGTATGCATTCAGTAGAATGTATGTCTCGGTAAAAATTTAAGTATTATATTATAACTCTGGGAGAGTATTGTACTCCTCCAATGAATTCAGGAACAAGATTTGTATATGAGGATCTTCACATTTGTTGGGAAAACAATTCATTAGTTGTACAGTGGACAATATAATTGTGTGAACCGGGCTAAGAATCTGCCAAATTCTTGAATTTCCTTTAGGAATATTCCTGAATATTTTGTGTCTGTGCATGTTGAGCTGTTGGATTTAATAAATAAACCATAGGAAAGGAATTAGATAAAGCAGCATTTCAGTAAACTCAGGTCTAACGTACTAATAACTCACAATAAAAAAATGAATTAGTTTCAGCAAATATAAATACCAGACTATTTATATTAACTCTAATCTCTACAGTCTTTCATTCTACAATCACCAGTAATAAAATCTTATGCCACAGTTCCAAGTCCTTCCCCTTCCACCTTTCATATCTCTCGCAAAGCCAGTTCTTTAAGAGTCTGCTTAAATATGTATGTGTTAAATATATATGTAAATAAAACTTCTGGCTTTTGGAGGTTATTTTTCATGATTTTAGCAAAGTCAAAGAAGTACAAGGACAATTCAGAAATAAACCTTCCTTTGGTTATCAATGACAGACACTGGCAGATATGGAACTTTTATTATACACATTAGAAAACTACATTATTACATTATTTTTCGACATAATCGCCATTCAAATTGAGGTACTTGTCATAACGTCTTACAAGGTTTGAAATTCCTTAGTAGTAGTCGCTCGGCGCCAAATCTGGGCTACGGGGGGGATAAAAAACATCCCAACGGAACTGCTTCAAAGGTTCTTGGGTGCATCTAGCGGTGTGCGGGTGCACATTATCGTGAACCAACACCACACCGGAAGTGGTGCCATAGAAAATCCCGCCAAATGTGAAGATGCTAAAGAAGTATTGCTAGTAAAGTTCATGGGGCGTGGTTCGACCATCAGTTCAGAAGTCTACTGTGAAATGCTATGAAAACTCAGACGAGTCATCCATAACAAGCATCAGGGCATGCTGACTTCTGCTGTGGTGTTGGTTCACGATAATGCTCGCCCACACACCGCTAGACGCACCCAAGAACTTTTGAGGCAGTCCCATTGGTATTTTTTTGATCACCCCCCCATAGCCCAGATTTGGCGCCGAGCGACTACTACTAACAAATTTCAAACCTTGTAAGATGACAAGTGCCTCAATTTGAATAGCGATTGTGTCAAAAAGTAATGTAATGTTGTAGTTTTCTAATGTGTATAATAAAAGTTCCGCATCTGCGAGTGTCTGTCATTGATAACCAAACAGAGGTTTATTTCCGAATTGCCCTCGTATTAAAGGAGATATATAGATATCATAGATGCAGATATACAGATATAGATATATGTATATATAAAAGTTTATTACAAAGAGAACTATAAGTTCATATTGCGGAATATGTTTTTTTAAAATATTATGAAAATTATTAGCAATTAAAGGAACAGAATTCATAATGAATTTGTGAATGTTTCATAAATTAGATAGCATTAGACATATTACACCTTCACAGTTCACAGAAAATGGGTAAGGATAATGTTTAGCTTGAACAGACTGTAGTGCCTCCTTTGCACAAAACATTTTAACTATACTGGATGGCTTCAAACATCACACTAAGCCAAAAGTACCAAAAAAACCAACCCTACATTATGTTTAGCAAGCTTATATGTTTATATATATTCATGGACAGGAAAAACCAAGTTAGAATTTATAGTAGACAGATGTCAGGTGGCTGTAATAGGAAAAAGAAGAAAATTCTATAACCATCAAAGTCCAGTAAAAGGCTGCAGGGAAAAATATTTCACTCTGTTTCTTTGCTACTAAATGGAAAAAACATGGCTTGGACAACTCATATGCTTATTCTGGGGAGATTTGCTGAATTAAATATTCATGTGTTTGGAATTGCAGGTGATATGTCCTCGATAAACACTACTCTTAATAACCATCAGCTCACTCATCTGCAGTCATTGTTCAACAACAATCAGATGTTTCCATCAAATCAGCAACAGCAGCTTCTCCAAGGCTATCAGAATCTCCAAGGCTTCCAAGGACAGCTTCCCATTCCTGGACCTCCTAACAACCCAAATCCTATGGCTTGTCTGTTCCAGAATTTTCAGGTAGAAGTTGGTTTGTTTCTCAGGGATCCATGAAAAAAATAATACAAATAATAAAAATATTTTCAGGGATTTTATCATCAAACAAATCTATGGATTCCATTTTATCACAACAAAACTATGCATCCCCATGGATGGTTCTAAAAAAGTTTGACTGTGAACAAGTCTGTTTCAGGCGTTAAAATGAAAACAATGGCATTGTTTGTTTGTTTTCAATGGAGAAATGAAATTGAATACATGTGGAAACCTAGTATAATCCTGGTATTTCAGTATGAGAGTTGTAAATGCATGTTTACAGAAATCTTGCTCACTCAGACAACGTTATCATCCTCTTGAATTGCAAAATTAAGCCAGAAATTTGTATTTCTTCTTTTATTAAATAAAGTATTACTGAATTGAAAACTTAGGAAAGAATTAATATAGACAATGACAAGAAAAACTTTGTTCAACTTGATAGAATAGTAGAATCAGGGCTTTTTTTCTCACAGAACGCCCAGAACGGCGTTCCGGCACCTTTTTTGGATGGAACCTTGTAGGGTAGGCAAGGCAGGTTGTATGACATGTGTGAGTTCCGGCACCTTTTTTTTTTTTTTAGAAAAAAAGCACTGAGTAGAATAAATTATTTTACTAGTTGGTAAAAAAAAATCATTGCTTTCCGTCTACTTTTATTCCCAGCATTTTATTCTATGCTACTTTTTTAATATGTTCATTTCATTATATATGAATTATGCATATATATATAAACTAGTCATTGTTTATCTATTATTAATTTATTTCTGAGCTAGATTCAGTGTACCAGGCTTACGTTTTAAACTCTATTTGGAACTTATATTTTGGAAGGAACTCCTAAATTTCTTTGAGGATAGTGGAAACTTGTGACTAGTCTCAAAAACCACGATATTATTAGATAACATAAGACCTTTTCAAACTGGGGCACTGCAGTCCACTTTTATTCAGCTTGTTCAGTTTACTTTTTTAACTCTCTTTTTTAATAGCAACTGTAAAAGGCAATTTATAAATAATGTCAATGAATACATAAATAGATGCTTGACAGCAGAACAAAGCTGCCATCTTATTCTGTTCTTTTCTCTTTCTCTCTCTCTCTCTCTCTCTCTCTCTCTCTCTCTCTCTCTCTCTCTCTCTCTCTCTCTCTCTTTCTCTCTTTCCTCTCTCTCTCTCTCTCTCTCTCTCTCTCTCTCTCTCTCTCTCTCTCTCTTTCCTCTTCTCTCTCTTTCCTCTTTCTCTTTCTCTCTCTCTCTCTCTCTTTCCTCTCTCTCTCTCTCTCTCTCTCTCTCTTTCCTCTCTTTCCTCTCTCTCTCCTCTCTCTACACACATGCAAACACACACGCATATATATACACACAAATTCAGCTGACAAACAAATGATAAAATATTCAAAAGAAAGCTTTGGGTTGAAAAGAAGCAATTCTGAAACTTTTGTTGGAGGCCACAGATTTTTATATCACTGAAGAAAAATGTAAACCACAGCTGGGAAAATGAAGTTGGCATGAATAACACTGGACCACGATTTTTTTTCCCCAAAAGTTTTGCTTCCTGAAAAACTTTTGGTGATGATAGACCCCTTCTAACTGAACACAGGTATAATTTCAGAATTACTGTAGAAATATTACATTAACTTTTAATAACTATAATGTATTTAATCGCATAATGTTTCTGACATACTGCATGAGTTCAACAGAGTCAAAAAAAAAAGTTTTGCTGATGATTTTTGTTTGTACTCAGTGTCTGATGCATCTTATTGCAGTGTTCAACCATAAACCAGCATTGATGAATTCCAGTTACCCTGGTACCATTTTGTCCATTATGACAATGACCTGGTGAAACCTTTCACCATGTTCGTCAGTGACTGCATCTAGATTTTCAGGAAAGAAGTCCAAGTGTGAATGCAGAAAATGAATCTTCAGTGACACATTGCACTTCATGGTCTTGTGTGCTGTAAGAAGTTTATCAACCAGCTGAATGTAGTGTGGTGCTCTGTAGTTGCCAAGAAAATGCTCAACAACATCTTCCAATGCTTTCCAGGCAATTTTCTATAGATTTTCTCTGGCCCCACTAACAGACCTTCAAACCTTTTGTCACATTGATAATGTATCTGATCTGTGGATCAACTAAAATACCTTTTTTTTAATCTTGGCATTGGTTATTCTTGGAAACATCAGTCTCAATGAAAACCTTCACCTTCTTTCTTCATCACTTTCACGAAATTCTTCATTGGTCAGAGTTTTTTGTGAAACAGAAACAAAAATATCTTTGTCAGGTCAACAAGTGATTCATGTGCCAGGTTTTTCTGTCATGGAATCAAATTCCTCCAGGTCGCCATTTCTTTTTCATGTAATGCACCTTTCTTACACAGCTGTCCCATTTGCATATGTAGCAACAGCATTTGGTATATATCCAAGATGCATCCCAACAGCAGAACCACTTCTTTTACATCTCCAACATTATTTATTTATTAAAGCTGTTGCCCGCTCATCTTATCACAGGGTAACTCTAGGTAGCTTACAATATTAAGATAAAACTATAGAACACCTATAAACAGTGCAAATAAAATACGATAAAAATACAAATACTTGTGTTCCACTTGTACTTGGTATACTGGATGTATGTCAATAACCAGTTCCATGTTTTGTTTTGTTTTTCCCCCATGAGTGCAGTATAACCAACAGATACTAAACACTGCCATTGTGTAACAATAAAAGATTTATATAAACAGTATGTGATAGGTTCAATTACAGTTTATTTTTGTGATTAACAGCCAAAAATCTATAAGATACACCCAAAAGGATTCAGGAAGCAAAATCTTCGTTGTCCAGTTTAATAGTAGAATCTTCATAAATAAATGTAAAAAAAAAAAGATGAGTTCACAACTGTAAATTGTAATAAAATATGGGGGCTATGAACACAAATTATTAAGGAATAAGGGGGAAATCCCTGCATTTACAAAGCATCACTCCCTGGGATTACATGGTAGCTGCAGAAGTACAAGAATCTTTTCTGTAATTCTAGGAAGACGTAGGTGCTTTAAAGAGTTGCAGAGAAGTGCTATGCTTGTGCTCCTATATTCTTCAACAGACCTGCTTTGATTTGTTTCTGAAGTACTATACTGCACAGTCTTGAGAGTTAGAACTATACAAAATGGATTTATTCCTGAAATGTACATTTCCCCCTGATCTAAGTATACATTTTTCAATCATCATCCAATCCAAGAAGTATATTTTTCTCAGAGAAAAAAGAATGTTCCAAATTTCTCTGAGCTAATCAGCCAAGGGAAGGGCATGTATCAAACGAAAGCAACAAGAAAATGGTGTTTAATTGAGGTTCAAATTTAAAACTCCAGTGATGGATCGTGCTTGTTTAGTTAGAAAATGTATCTTGCAATCTTAAGTTGTACAGTGCAAGAAAACGTCAGCAAATATTGTAGATCACATTAAGGTAATGTTACTTTTAATTGCATTCTTCCTACTCGAAAATGGAATGAGTAGGCCATGATTGTTTTAGCCAGTGTTTTTAACAGTTAGCAACTGTCCTTGTCTTAAGGCAGCCTTTAAAGGCTCCCATCTAATTTTATTTTCCTATGATTTTTAAAGGTGAGAATGCAGGAAGAGACCGCTTTCCTGAACAAGAGAATTATCTCTCAAATAGGGATGCCACCAGTTCCTGAAAGTTCCAGTGCAGCAATTCCTCCTTTTCAAGATACTGTATGCAATTTACAACAAAGGACAGAACCATCTATAGGACAACAAGCAAAGGACATCAGTCTAACTGCCCAGAGTGATGGTTCAGTTGATGCCATCTACAAAGCAGTGGTAGATGCTGCAGGCAAGGGGATGCAAGTAGTCATCACCACCGCGGTTAACAGTACAACACAAATGAGCCCTATTCCAGCTCTGAGTGCCATGAGTGCCTTTACAGCCTCAATTGGAGATCCATTAAACCTTTCCAGTGCTGTCAATGCAGTAATACACGGACGAAATATTGGCATTTCTGATCACGAAGACAGAGCGAGGAACCCCAGGGGGACACGGTTACTGAAGAATTCGGAACACCTTAAAAATTCCAGCGACGGGGATGGCTTGGAATATTATAAACCGACAGGTTGCAACACACCAAAAAAACAGTGGGAAGGGGAGCCGAGCCCTGGAGGGGAGATGAACCGATGGAAATGCGAGGAGGTTTTAAATCACTCGTCCCATGTTCTCAGTAGTCCTTGCCGCGAAAGGCCCAACAATGTTTCCACGTTGCCATTAGTCCCAGGCAAGCAACATCCAGTATTATTACCCCAGCGAAATTGTCACGGCGACAAGATGGTGGAGGAGAACTTCAGGTATAGCAATTATAAAAGAACTATGATGAGTTTTAAAGAGAGACTAGAGAACACTGTGGAACGATGTGCGCACATCAACGGGAACCGGCCCCAGCAGAGCAGAGGGTTTGGAGAGTTGCTGAATCCTGCTAAGCAAGACCTAGGCCTGGAAGAACAGTCTCCAAGTTCCTCCAATAGTTTCGAAAGTTCTCTGATTAAAGACTACATCCATTATAATGGAGACTTTAATGCCAAAAGCATTAATGGGTGTGTGCCTAGTCCTTCAGATGCTAAAAGCATCAGTAGCGAAGATGACCTGAGGAATCCCGATTCCCCATCTTCAAACGAGTTGATACATTACAGACCAAGGACGTTTAATGTTGGGGACTTGGTCTGGAGCCAAATTAAAGGACTGTCGTCTTGGCCTGGTAAATTAGTGAGAGAAGATGACGTTCACAACTCATGTCAACAAAGCACTGAGGATGGGAAGGTACATTTATGCATATGTATACATAAATTTTAACAAAGGTACATGGCAGGAGTGTCAAACTCAATTTCATTGAGGGCCGCATCAGCATTGCGGTTGCCCTTGGGGGGCCGGGTGGATGTGGCCAGAGTGGGTGCAGCCTACTGGGTGGGCTGGATGGAGTGGGTGTGGCCAGTTCTACATCATTCGCGTCAAGGGTGCCTGTGGGGGCCTGGGCAGGAGTGGGACAGATCTGAGGGTCTCTGACAGAAGAGGGTGGGACCGGGGCAAGTGCCAAGGCATGGTCCACTGGGGCAAGTGCCAAGATGGCCACCACAAAATTGTACATTGGCTCCCGGCTGGCCTGGGCCAGGGCCAAGGCAGCGGGGGCCGTTCCCTCACTGTTTCCAGGATGGCTTCGCGGGCTACATGAAACCACTTTGCGGGCCACATCCGGCCCCCGGGCCTTGTGTTTGATATGTCTGGTATATGACGTGATCAAGATTTGTGGTAACATTTTTTTAAAAAAAAAAGGGGAGGAAAAGGTATTGATTACATTTTTCAATTTTCATCCTTATCTATAATTTTTAAAAGGCATTATTGCTTTCTATCAGCACTTGTCAGCCTGAGGAATAGACTATTTTTTTAAAAAAAAATACATACAATAGAAAACTAACACATCTTCTACTGAAATAAAAAATGATTTTTCATTCTGTAGACTCAGATCAGGTTGCGCTACTTTGATGCAATTTGAATATATTGTAATATCTATCTGCAATTTTTATTTGTTTTTCTAAGTCAAACATTCAGGATTTCATTAGCGTCTATTGTTATAAATGTAAATGTTGCCAAGGTTCACATGAAGGCAGGATGTTCAGAAAGGACGGCCTTACCTATTTGAAACCTGCCTGGTTCAGACGACAGGAGGGTATTTTCAAAATACCCCTGCTGTCTGAAGCCTGCTTTTCTGGCATCTTTTTCAGCACTGCTCCCAGACAATGGAATGCATCCTTTGGGGGAACTGCATTCTCTCTCTCCCTTTGGAGCCATGGGCTTTTAAAACAGAGATAAAATAAGTCAAACTATCCTAAGCAGAATAAAAAAAAAAATCCCTAATTTAAATTCTTGATGCAGCCAAAACGTTAATAACAGGAAAGCCATACCATTCCCCCTCCCCTTAAACAGCTTAAAACTGGATCAAGACATGCTCTGTGGTCACTAAAGAGAATAGGACAAAAACTGTCTTTGCAAGGCAAATTCATTTCTTCTCTGGCTGTAATGTTTGTACATAATGCCCCCTGTGAAGTTCTACTACGACCTCCTAGTGCTTCTTCCAGGGGGCAGACTTTACTTTTAAAAGTTGAGTACCCTCAAGATTGTCTAATGAAGCAGATTAGAAAGTAAGCATGATTATCATGATAATAAGAGATGAGACCAGACTTCAGAAGGTGCTTTATTACATGTTACCAGGGTTCAAATTATCCCCCCCCCCCGCTCATTATTCAGTGTCCAGCTTCAATTCACAGACTCTCTTCTTCTTTCTTCTACTACTGGTGAATTTTCCATTATTTGCCATTTCACAGTTACAGTTCTTGCTCAGCTCATGTACACACGTTAATACCACTATTCAGATTTCAAAGACATTACCATTTCAATTTGGAGATGTGTGATCCTGGTTCATTTGCAATAATGATAATGATCATCAGCACCTTTATTTCATACATCTCAAAGTAGCGTACATAATGCTCCTGCCTCCTATTTTTCACAAAAACCCTGAGAGAATGAGGCTTGAGAGACAGCCCAATTGACTCAGACCAACCAGCTAGCTTTCATGTCTAAGGAGGACTAGAACTCACAATCTCCCAGTTTCTAGTCTATATGTTAGCCACCGTACTAAACTGGCTCACCGTTTGGAAAATATCATGTTTATGGAGTACAAGAGGTATTAGAGGCCACTCATCTATACCACAAATCTATTCGGTGGTGATACAAGCTCCTTAGATGCTTATTAAAGACAGAATTCTATTCAGTATATAAGTATATAATTAAAGCCTTCAGTTCAGGGTTAACGGGTATTAAATTCATGTTAGAGAAGATTGCATAAAAACTATTTTTAAAGGAAATGTTTACATAGAAGCATCATACAACGTGCTTGATTTCTGACCATCTTGCTCTGTTTCATTCTTATTTCATTAACTAATGAAAAGAAATTCAAATCCAAAACCTTTTTAATATGAGATGATAGCAAATGGTAACATTTTCAGGACAACTTAAGCATTCAATCATTTCTCCCAAAACTTGGGGGGGGGAATCAGATAGTCTGAATGACTATAGGAGAAGGTAGAGTATGTGGGCAGAGGTTTTTGTTTGTAAAATTTATTGGCTGCCCATCTTACCATGAATTAAAAGAGGAATCAGGCGTAGCCACAAGTGAATTAAGTCCAACCTCCCTTGAATTCCATTGACCCTTATCTGATCCCAAGTAGAAGATTCCTGTGGGTAGGCATAATTAGTAATAAATCAGTTTAATTGGACTTTTACATGTGAACCTGATCTTTCAAATGTGATATTAATTTTCTCAACTAACCATTAGCACCTGTCAACAGAATTCAACGGGGGTTGGACTTAGTTTGCTTATGGCTATGTAGAGATTCTAGGCTGGTCCCTCTTTTAACTCTGCCCCCAGATTCTACCACACTTTCTACAATGACTTTCCCACGGAAATATGAGCTAAAAGTGATTTAAGTAAATAAAGTTTTTCATTAATGTAAGGAAAAAAATGGTAAGCTGAATTTCTCATTGGCCAGGAACTCAAAAAAAAAACAAAAAAACAGTTCACCTGTGTGTGTTGATCACTCACGATCAGCACCAAATAGTAATTATAAATAATTTAAATGGTAACAATTCTGACATTTAGTTGAGAGTTATTATATTAATTATATTATGACATTGCAAATAATGAACCAAGTGCAGGTAATCCCCCAGGTACAAGTGTTTATTTAGCGAGTTTTCACAAAAACGAATTAATTCAGAAAGGGTACTTAACATTAGAAATTCGAAACTGTGACCAAAAGGAGGCCTCTGTAGCCATGTGACTTGATTTCAGTCTCTACTGCGGTAGTGGCCATTTTTATCTCTGTGACTTGCCTGGGCCGTTGCAGGCTACGAGAAGCTAGAAGGGGGGAGTTGTCCCTGGCCACATGGCCAAAGAAGAGCCGAGCCGGCACCCGTTTTTGCTTTTGTGCAATCTGCTACTGCCTGGGCTCGAATGCTACAATTACTTCTGTAAGTATTTTAAAATATTTTTTTTTGTTACTCTATAGCAGGGGTGTCAAAGTACGGGCCCTTGGGCCGGTTGCACCATGCGGAGGCGGCACCCATCCCAGCTCCAGCAATGAGGAAAAAAGTCATGATATGTCACAACACATCACATGATTGGGCGAGTTTTGACACCTGTGCTCTATAGTTTGCAAACACAATAGTTTGCAAAGTATAGTACTTAAAAAGCAGAGCAGTTCTCAGACTGCTTGCAAACTGTTTGTTTGCAAGCAGTTTGGGGACTGCTCTGCTTTTTAAGTACTGTTCTTTGCAAACTACTGAGCTTTTATTTTGGAAATTAGCATATGTTACTGTAGTTTGTAGGTTTTAAATTTTAAATTGCCTCCAGAAGCTGTGGGTGCCCCATCACTGGAAGCTTTTAAGAAGAGACTGGATAGGCATTTAACAAAAATACTTTCTTGTGAGAGCAGTGGGTTAGATTAGCTGGTCTCAAGGTCCCTTCCATCTCTGTTACTATTGCATGCTGAGAGTTCTGCAAATCCCTCCCTCATCTCCCTCTGGGTGCCTGGCTGGCTCTTAAGCTAGTGTTTTTATTAAAGCAATGCTCCCTGCCCGCCCCCGCCCCCCCCCCCCCAGGTTCTGGGCAGCTGAAGACTCTTGAGCTGGCTAGCAGCAGTTGTTTTTTTTAAAAAAAAATAAGTGTGATAGCTTGCAAGCCCTGCTTGGAGGCAATTTAGTTCCTGAGCCCAGCTCATCAGAAACAGCTGATGGGCAGCTGGCGGGGGACGGGACCCTCCCAGTTCAGTTAACATGGCAGCTATCGGAAGAAATAGTAAGTCAGATCTTCGTTCATTTAACAACTAATTTAGTTAATGAATTTGATTTTATAAATTTGTAAAATTGAGTCTGATTCATTTGAGGAGGTTTTTGTTTTTTTACTTACAAGCCTAATGCCCAGGCTCCATTAGGCTCGTACCTCGGGGATTACCTGTAAATGCAAATCTTCCTCTGTCACACAACATTATTATATGGTATCATGTATAAAAATGCATCAAAAATGTTCTTGTTACCTTTAAACAAATTCTACATATTAATCATATAACCACAAAATACATTTGTGTAATATTTGTTTCAGGAATTCATGTGCATTTATAATTCTGGCTTTTGTACTTACAAAGATTCATATAAAATTAACTAATATGGCTGTCAATTCTCAACAGAACTTTCCAGTGGTGACATAGATAGATTCAGTGTCTTAAGATTCTAGCTTGCTGACAAAAGCCAACAGATTATAATTATGCCCCTTTAAAACTTTCCATAGAATCTTTAACAGACCATGATAGAGCACGGAGTCCTTGGTATTCTCTGAGCTTGGTTGTTTGCTTGCAGATGTTTCATTACCCAACTAGGTAACATCATCAGTGATAGACCACTAGTTTTCAGTAAATATTGGGGATACCAAATGAGTTTAATAATAAAATGTATTTATTGATTATATAAATTTGTATGCTACTCAGTTTATTCTAAATTTTAGGCTTTCTACAATCAAAAAAATAAAATATAAATTAAAAACATTATCTCAGCCCAAATCACTCAGAGTCACCTTGAACCTTCCATATTATTTTAGTCCTAAGGAATCATCCTGTCCTTGAATTTTTACCTATTGATAAAATAGCCATAATACTATAGGCAGTGGTGGGATTCAGATATGTGCACAACCAGTTCTATGTGTGGATGCCGCTTCCGGAAGTCCATTCTGGGCCTGGGCAACAAAAAATTAGCTACCGGTTCTGCCGAAGTGGTGTGAACTGGCTGGATCCCACCACTGACTATAGGGAGAGAAAATTCTAATAGCATATAGATAATGCATGAATATGGACAATGTGAAAAAGCCCAAGATACAGATTTCTGGACTGAAAGGAAAAGACAAAAGAATATAGTTATCAACAAATAAAAATTTACATAGAATATTATGTAGAATATCAGTAAGAAAAAAGGAGCAAATAAAATAGAAAGCTAAATGCTTGGGCATTTGTGGATAGCTTTTAATCTTATCAAGATACCATGAACATTTACCTAAAGTCATTAAGAAATAGCTTCCAATTTCTTTGCAGCAATTACAAGCATAGTTTATACTATTTCCGCCCTCCCAAATTATATACCATAGGTTCCAATCTTCTCATATACAATCCTTTTTAATCAATAAATCTAGGAATTACCCATTCATTTTCATAAAGAATTATGAATTGAAGCCATCCTCCCATGAATGTATGGCTAAATATCAGTTAGATTTGCTCATCTAAAAGGGTGAAGTGCAAGACTATTTCAATGTATTGATCTGAAAAGAAATTATTTTTTCTACTCCTAATTTACTTTTAAAATAGAAGAACTATCTTAGATAAATTGGAGTACGATAATAGAGGCGGATTAGCTTTTTTTCTGTGCAACCTTCCTTTGGGAAAAGATTGTCTTTAATTTAAAAGTGGTCCAGCTCTTGAGTCATGACATTTACCTAGGTATATTAATTATCCGAATATGTTCTAATAAAATATCAGAAGACTGAAGAGACTGAGAAGATAAAATAGTAATAGATATACTTTTTTATTACAAGAATTTCAGCTATTTTTAAACTTAAGCAGGACCACTCTAATACCTGGGTTAACAAATAAAAACGTCTTTAAGAAAGGGGAAGGCATACAGGTGGTTCTTGACTTATGATCTCAATTGGGACCAGAATCTTGGTCATTGAACAAAGCAGTTGTTAAGATGCCCACGTGACTGCTTCACTCAACAATTGCAATCCTTCTCTCTTAGATGTGGTTATTAAATTGTGCAGCATCCCTTGGATAGTGAGAGGGTTGGTATATAAATTTAATAAAGAAAGAACCACGCAGGTCATTAAGCAGATAGAGCAGTGATGGCGAACCTTTTAGAGACTGAGTGCCCAAACTGCAACCCAAAACCCACTTATGCATTGTCGGGTGCCAGGTGCATGTGGCCCATTGGCTGGGGGTGGCCCATTGGGGGGGTGGCCCATTCGGTGAGCGTGGCTGTGGTGGTAACGGCAGACTGGGTGGGACTAAAAAGTTCAATCGATCAATTCCAACTTTGTAAGATCTTTTTTTTTCCCACAAGAAGTTGAAATTGACTGATTGATTGAACCTTTTTTTTTGGCACACGGCAGCGGAGGCCTAAAGCGAAAAGGTTTTATAAAACCCAGCTGAAGGCCTAGGACTGGGGCGACGGCCTGCGTGCCCATAGAGAGGACTCTGAGTGCCGCCTCTGGCACCCGTGCCATAGGTTCACCACCACTGAGATAGAGCATGCGTAGAAAGGAACTCATGCCCCAGGCTGGAGAAATGAAGCAGAGATCCCAAAGATCCAAGCTTTCTTTCGGTAGCCCAACAAAAGATTTCTGCCCCACTCCCCATGCATGGGTTTTTTGGGGGAAGCCGGCAGAGAAGATGGCAAATGGTGATCACATGATTACATGGCACCCAATCATAAATGTGAATGGTTTGCCAAGCACCCAGATCACAGTTGCATGACTCCGGGAGGGGAGCGTGGCACAGCATTTTACTATGGCAGAGGTGCTTTGTGGCCCATAAAGCACACTCTCCGAGCCATCGTAACTTTGAACGGTCATTACACAACCAGTCATAAGTCATAAGTCAAAGACTATCTGTAGTAATTTTTGGATTTCCCAGCAAAGGTCTTCATTGATCCTTTTTCTGCACAATCCAGTGATTGTTCGCAATCAGTCAGAATGTCATGGAATATGAAATAATGTTATCAGTGCAGTCTCACAAACTATTGTATCAAAGTTAGAGGAACACAAGTTGAACATGGCGTTGCAGACAGTTACATGGTGTAGAATGATAATTCCGGATGGAAATTCAGTGCTTCACTTCTGCAGCTGCTTTTAATGAAGTTCTTAGGAATATTAATGTTGTAATGGTTCATGCATTCATAAAATGTATAAATTTGCAATTATTGGAATAAAAAGCTGTTGTTTAAATGAAAATGTAAAAAAAACCCCACCCCTTCACCAAAGTAATATAGGATGTCATTAAACCAAAGTAATAAAGGATGTAATAATAGCATTGTTTCAGACTTTAAATGTTAATTTAGATGTTTATTGTAAGTGAAATGTTAATTTAGATTTTTTTTGTTAAGTGAAATGAACTGTGAAGTTTTTTCAATACTATTTGAAAAACAAAGTTATTTACACATAATAATTGTAATGTCATTTGTACATATAGCTACAGAAAACAACTCAAGCACTTACAAAGTTCAGTTAGGAAAAGAATTTACTAAAAAGCCTCTGCTACTGAAATATATAATTTTTATCACTTCAGTGCAGCTGAAATCTCAATTTGTTGCTCAATTTGTAGCTTTGTTTGCTAATTACAGTGAACCAAATTGAATTCTGCGGTAGTGGTGCCAAAACAAAATTTATATTCACTGTTTTAATAATTAACAATATTAAGAGAATGGATTATTGTCTGAGGAGATACTTCCTCTACTTGTTATTTAAAAACCATATGGAGGGCCTAATCCTTACTGCTAAGCTTTGGTTGGTACCTCAAAATCCAAAATAAACTCTTACTAAGGCACATGGAACATTGCTATTGGTCTGTTGCAGTTGTCCTAAAGGTTTATTTTCCTTTCCTTATGAGAGTTCTTTCCCAAAGCAAATAGGTGTTATTATTGAGAAATAAAGCTTTAGGACAAGGGTCTTCAAACTTGGCCCTTTTATGACTTGTGGACTTCAACTCCCAGAATTCCTCAGCCAGCGTGCCTGGCTGAGGAATTCTGGGAGTTGAAGTCCACAAGTCATAAAAGGGCCAAGTTTGAAGACCTCTGCTTTAGGAGATACTACAATAGGGGTTATAGGTAAACTCGCTTGGGGCTGTACTCCATAAAATAATCTTATGCCCCAACAAATACAAACTGTGAGATTTTTCTTAAACAATGCTACTTTTTTGAGCAGTTGCTGCCTGTGTTGCTAATCTTTTAATGGCATATCACAATAAGTTTGCCTTATGTTTGAACTAGAGTTCTTCTATTGCAGAAATTAAATGCTGGACTTTATGAGTGGGTGAATTTCAAATGCAGGCAGTCCTTAACTTACAATCATTTGCTTAGCAGCCAGAGTTACAGCAGCATTGGAAAAAAATGACTTAAGACCAGCCTTTGCATTTACAACCGTTGCAGTGTCCTTGTAGCCATGTGATCATAATACAGGCACTTGGCAACTGGCATGTGCTTAAATCAGTTGCTGCCTCCTGAAGTTACATGATCATTATTTGGGATCTGGAAGGGGGCTTCCATCAAACAAGATGAGTGGGGGAAGCCAGATTTGATGACCACATCAAAAAGATCATAAAATCGGATGCGGTGATGTGATGACTTATTTAAACATTGCATCCCTTAGCAACAGAAGTTCCCATCCCACTTGTGATTGTAAGTCAAGGACTATGCGTATTCCTATTCGTTGTGTATGTTTTCAGTATTCACCTTGAAATACTTAAGATTTTATAAACAGTTTGGTAAGGAGTTAGAGATATTTATTTTCTTTCACGCAATGACAGACTATGTTTTATGAATCAGCTTAGTAAAGGTAGTGTACTTTTTAATTTTGAAGACAACAAAGTAATTTTTATTTTGAAAAACCAGTACATAGTCTGTTTAAACATCTCCAGACCATCGACTCCTCCTCCGAATCTCCAGGCAAGTCCTCAAGTGGTTCTAATCCAATTCTGAAGATGTTTAACTTGAAGTTTCCACCTTTAGTTTTTCACAAAGTTGAAATATAAATTCATGTATTCCTTTGTATTACAGTATATCTGTGAGGTTTGGGGCATTACTGTGATCTCTTGAAGCTGAGCTAAACTCTGGAATAATTGAATGATTAGGGTAATGTAATTTGTTGTTCGTACCTTCTCTCAGGTGGAACCTGACAAGTTGAAAACACTAACAGAAGGTCTGGAAGCCTACAACCATGTCCGAAAGAGGAATAGAAAGTAAGTACCTTGTAAATCTTGGCAATTTCAAGTGCTCCTCTCATTCAGGTCAGAAATGCAGGAACTAGAAAGGGGGAAATGATCAACCTACATTTAAAAAGATTGAAAACTGTAATAAAAGCATAAATTTATATAGTTCTAGCTCGATGCCAGCCCACGTTGATGTGCATGTCAGCTGGGGGGGGGGGCACTGTAAAAGATGGGTAGTTGTTTGAATAGTACCTCATTCACAGTAAATATCCTTGTCCTCTGGGAGAAACCCTTATTTTTCCATGTGGTTTTTAGTTCTAGCCAAACCAGTGCGTAGTCTGTTTAAACATCTCCAGACTGTCCACTCCTCCTCTGAATCTGCATGCAGCTCATCAGGCGATTCTATCCAATTGTGAAGATGTTAACCTTGAAGTTTCCAACTTTTTAATCATTCTCTTTGAGGTGTAGAAGCAATCTCCTCAGTGCAATCAGGTGCTTTAGCTTGATAACCAAGTATCAATTTTGTGGAGAATTTGTTAGTAAATAAAAAGAAAATATATATATATATACACACACACACACACACACACACACACATACATACATACATACATATACACATATACACATACATATATACACATATACGTATACACATATATATATATACACACATATAGTATTACCAGTTTACAATGCCTTGGTAAGGCCACACTTGGAATACTACATCCAGTTTTGGTCATCACGATGTAAAAAAGAAGTTGAGACTCTAGAAAGAGTACAGAGAAGAGCAACAAAGATGATTAGGGGACTGGAGGCTAAAGCATATAAGGAAAGGCTGCTGGAACTGGGTATGTCTAGTTTAATGAAGAGAAGGACGAGGGG
>NW_015388097.1:35054-43513 GCF_001527695.2 Protobothrops mucrosquamatus | reverse complement strand
ACACATATATACTGTATATACACGCACGCACGCACATGCTCATTCATTTAAATCTGTTAAATAGATTTTACAGATTTTGAAGTTTTAAAAACCTCTCATTTAAGCTATTTCAATTACAGGCAATATGTTAATAAAATAAATAGATATGGGAAACAATGGCTTTTAAAATTATATGCAGTCTCCAGCGCGAGATTCACCAGAGGCAAAGAAGCTGCTTTTGGGGCATTTTAGATATCATAAATTAGCCTCTCAGTCTTGATGCCCTACTGGTAAGGAAGCATTTGAAATATTTGCTACACTATATAAATGTTCAAAGCCAAACTCTTCTCACTGAACTACATTGTCCCAAAGTCACGTGGCTTTGCTACCACTGAGACACATATACATTAAGGGAAATGTTCCTCATAAAGCTGTAATAGAATAGAATAGAATAGAATAGAATAGAATAGAATTGGAAGGGACCTTGGAGGTCTTCTAGTCCAGCCTGCCGCTCAGGCAGCAGAACCTATACCATTTCAGACAAGTGACTGTCCAGTCTCTTCTCCAGGCCTTTGATCCTCTTAGTTCCTCTTCTCTGAACTTTTTCCAAGGTCTCAACATCTTTTTTGTAGTATGGTGACCAAAATTGGTTACAGTATTCCAGGTGTGGCCTCACTAGGATTTTATAAAGCGGTACTAATACTTCTCGTAATCTTGATTCTATGCCTGTTTATACAATCCAGGATTGTATTAGCTTTTTTAGCTGCTGCTATCGCACACTGCTGGCTCATAGTCAAGTGATCGTCCACTGGGACTCCTAGGTCCCTCTCACAATTACTGTTTTTGAGCCAGGTCTCACCTAATCTGTACTTATAGCTTTGATTTTTTCTTCCTAAATGTAAAATTTTGCTTTTCTCCACATTAAAATTCATTTTGTTGGATAGAGCCCATTGTTCAAGTTTGTCAAGATCTTTTTGGATCCCGAGCTTGTCTTCTGGGATGTTGGATACTCCTGCCACTTTAGTGTCATCTGAAAATTTGATGAGTTCCCCTTCAATTCCCTCATCTAAGTCATTGATGAAGATATTGAAGAGTACTGGGCCTAAGACGGAGCCTTGTGGTACCCCACTGCAACAGGCGTCTATTGTGCTCCCCTTCCTTTCTACCCAATGGATTGAAAGAGGAGAAGGAAATAGTATAAATGATTACCTCTGCTGCCCCCTCCCCATTCCTTTCCTCTAATCTGCTCCCCCCTCCCATATTGTCAGTAGCCAATAATTCTTAACCCCAAATATTGGCCATCAGCCAAGCTCTTATTTTGAGCCAAGGCAATCCATTTATCTAAGATTATACAATGAACATGGCCTCTGGCAAACTTACAAGCTGATTAGTCTGTCCCATCTGTAATTACATCACTGAATAAAGACTGCCTTGTGCAGCTTGTAGAGAGGAAAAGTGATATACCTTAACAGATTGAAAAGCAATGAGCAGGTGAGCAATTAAGTGAGTGACTGGTGGAGAGGGCGCAGGAGACAAAGGAGGAAGCAATTATCCCCATTGGAGTTTGGCTCAGCACAATTACCCTTTTGCAAACATTTAACATCCTATCTATGAAGTTCTACTACTATTACTACTACTGTAACTATTACTACTACCACTGCAAGCTGAAACATTTTTGAACACGTTTAGTACTAAAAATGTTAGGTCTTGCAAAAAACAATGTTAAACAATATTGATATAGTTCTCCTTTTGCCTACACAGCATGTTTCTGGTTGTATGTATGTATTAGAATTTTTATCCCACCTACAGTAGTGGCCAAAATTGTGGAAACCTTTTGGGAAAAGTATACAATAGAAATGCCACCTTTGGTTAAGTTTCCACCAATTTTTCTTCTAATTTCTTTATAACTGTAGCCTTGTTCACTTAATAATACTATTTTACATCGCTTTCTGGGCAACCAGTCAACTCTTTGCACCATTACTTTAATTGTATTACGTTTTACAAGCTCACTAAATGAAAGAACACAAAAAAACCCAACCAACTTGAGGGCGATCACATAACACACTGACAAATGTCCTCCTCTCAGCTTCAGTACATGACATCAATAACTGAATCCTAATGTGATCTGATTGGCTCATTGCCAAAACAAGATGAGACCTGATTGGCTCTCTAAACACTCATGCTCATTGGCTACAATCAGATGAAGGAAAGCTACCTGATATCAACCTAAGCAAGTTGTGCTTCCTTTTTCTGGTTATTTGGCTGTAACGTTTCATAGAATACAGTACAGATAATTGAACAAACTTTGTTGCATTACATTCTTGATTAAATTATCTTTCCATTGATATATAATTTTATGGTACTACTCCAAAAAAGAAGTGGTGTTATTAGCCATCAAACCTCAAAAATACACTTTTCCCAAAAGGTTTCCACAATTTTGGCCACTACTGTATATGACTTTATAAATAACTGAAGGCATTGAATATTTCTAATACTTCCTCCTCCTATTTTTCCCACAATAATCACCCTGTGAGGTGGTTGGGCTGAAACAGAATGACTGGCTCAAAGTCATACAGTTGACTTTCATGCCTAGGTCTGGACTAGAACTCCTAGTCTTCTGGTTTCTAGGCCAGCACCTTAACCACTACACCAAACTGTGTCTCTACTTAAAGGACAGAAGGGAAATTCCGCCTTTGCCAAAACACTGCATAGTGTGTGATGTACACAGTACATAGTGCAATTCATCTTTTCTTGCTAGTAGTAACTTGCAAAATACAAGGAGCCTATTTTAGTTTTCTATTCCACTTGAATTTGGATTATTTGCTATTCTAATGTTTTTCTATGTTATGTTGTAAATACATAACTCATTTATGCACAGTCCATTGCCACATGGGATGATGACACCACAAGAAAAGAGAAATATCTCTGATAGATTAGCCAGGTCAAGTGATCAATCATCCCTTACTTGCTGTTTTGGTTTTATTTTAGATTTTTATTATGGGGAGGGGGGTGTTGGAGTCCTTAGATAATACTTAAGATTCCTATAAGTGGACACTTAACCTCTCAGGCTGGGCAAAATACATAAAAGTTTATGACCTGAGGGATGATTGTATGATGTAGGTATCTCCATAGATGGCAAAGAAAATAGCCAGTCTATCTTATTAGCAACAAAAGTTCTAATTATAGTTGAGGGTATAAGTAAGCCAGGCTTTCAATTTGTACATGCTTAAAGATTTTACAACTGTAACATCCAGTCATATCAATAATTTCATTTAAAATTATTGCTCCTGTAGTTAATGGTATATAACAAATTAAAAATTTGCAACCCTGTCTGTGTTTGCATTAAACTTTTAATTAGACATGTTGTTTTATGGTCTTATGGTTTTCTTCCCCCCTCTCCCCCCAATAATTAATTGCTGTACCAAACTATTTCTCTTCTCCTACTGTAAAGGCTGGTCAGTAAAGGTATTTGATGTTACATTTATCAGAATTCAATATAATCGGATAATCTGAAAGCTTCTTGCCAGTGTGTAACTTATAATAGAAACCTGTTGCAAAGTTGAATCACACTATAAATACTCCTCAAGTTACGAGCCTAACTGGGACCAGAATTTCCATTGCTAAACAAAGCAGTTGTTAAGCAAAACATCATGTGACTGTGTCACTTAGTAACAGAAGTGCCAGTTGCAGTTGTTGGAGCAGGACCTAATGTTTCTCCTGCCCTGTGTGAACTTCCCTTGCTTCAACTCCCCCTACCCACTATATTCCCCCCCCCCCACACACACAAACCTATCTACCTTTTGGGCTGCCCTCCCATCCACCAACTACCTCTGCCATCACCTCCAGCTGATCTTTTCCATCTTCTCCTCCTGCGGTTGGTCTGGAATCCAGTCAGGTAAGAGGGAGTTGAAGCAGAGACAGTTTGTAGAGAGCAGGAGACAGTGACACCGGTCACGGATGCAAGCTGATTGGAAAGCACCTAAATTTTGATCACGTGACCAGGTGCTGCAACGGCTGGAATTTTGAGGACCATTCATAACTACCATTCATTCAGTGCTGTCGTGGCTTTGAAAGAAGAATGATCATAATCCCAGGACTATCTGTACATCAATTTCAGTTCTGTGATAGTTTTATGAAAGATATATTTAATGGTGCAAGATCCAATCTGGGCCAGTCACCGGGACCAAAGGTTTAACTCTTCCGAGCTTTCAGATTCGTGCTGGAGCCCATCTTCGGAGAACTTGTCTCTACTGGAGTATGTGCCTTCGGCTGTTCTGTGAGCCGTATTTATGTGGTGCCTTCGTATTGGTTGATTGGTGTGTTGATAGCTGGGGATTGGCTGTTGTTTCCTTGTGCTGCCAAGCCCTCGGCTCCTAAGTACCTGAGAAGCTGGTGGTAAATCCTGTTGTCTGACAAGGAGCCCATTTCCCAGGCTTCAATCATTTCCCTGGCTATCTTTGTACTTGCACGACCAACAATCTTAGTAGCTGCCAAATTGAACATATGGTCCTTGTTCATTGCAATGTGAGGCTACCAACGAGTTTGGGTCTCCTCATCTTGACCGTTGGCTTGTGTTCTTGGCAATCTGGTGGTAAGCTTTCTCCCCGTATGTCCTACTTAAATACAGGCACCACATAAATACAATTCATAAAATAGCTCAGCGCACATATTCCAGTAGAGAGAAGTTCCCCGTGGATGGGCTCCAGCACCAGTCCAAAAGCTTGGAAGAGTAAACCTCTGGTCTTGGTGACCAGATTTGAGCTTGCAACATTATCCTTGGACACATGTATTTGCCTTCATTCGTGACATTTAATGATGTTCAGTGCTGGACACAGGTGAGACATTTGCTTTGATGCGATTTAAAGTTTTTCAACAGCAGCATGCAAAAAAAACGGCAATCCAAGTCAAGATAAGTATGTACTATAGTACTACAATAAATACAAAGTTAATAATAACAAAAATAAAAGTTGAAATAGAATAAATAAAAAATATAAGTATTAATCTATTTCTATATCAAAAAAGAGAATACAGTATAACGATTATCGATAGCAATGTTTCTTAAAATGGTCCTAAGAACCCCTGCAAAGTCAAAATTATTTGCCAGCCTACGCTGAAAAATAATACAATATTAAAATCCCATCAAACAATCGTGAGAAGCAGTAGCAACGGTGAACGTGTCAATTCTACTTTTTCACGCAGTAAATATCAATAAATGTAAAACTCATAGAAACAAAAGGTCTTTTCGAGTTTTACATAATTCTTAAAAGTGGGAATGGGTCCTGGGATTAAAAAAAAATACTAATCCATAGAAACAAAGCTGAAAATTTTACCAAATTTGTCAGCTATTGCGAGATGAATTTTATAATAATAATAATAATAATAATAATAATAATAATAATAATAATAATAATAATAATAATAATAATAATAATAATAATAATAAAGTTGGAAGGTACCTTGGAGGTCATCTAGTCCAACCCCCTGCTCAGGCAGGAAACCCTATACCATTTTGGACAAATGGCTGTCCAGTCTCTTCTTAAAAACTTCCAGGGTTGGAGCATTCACCGCTTCTGGAGGCAGGTTGTTCCACTGGTTAATTGTTCTAACTGTCAGGAAGTTTCTCCTCAGTTCTAGGTTGCTTCTCTCCTTGATTAGTTTCCATCCGTTGCTTCTTGTCCTGCCTTCAGGCGCCTTGGAGAATAGCTTGACTCCCTCTTCTTTGTGGCAGCCCCCAAGATATTGGAACACTGCTATCATGTCCCCCCTTGTCCTTCTCTTCATTAAACTAGACATACCCAATTCCAGCAACCGTTCCTTATATGTTTTAGCCTCCAGACCTCTAATCATCTTTGTTGCTCTTCTCTGTAGAGAATTTTGATAAACTCCTATTTTTCAGCTGGCGCTACAGTATTGTTTAGTTCCAATTCATTTCAATATCTTCAGCCATTTGTCTTCAGATATGGGGGGGGGGCAGAAGTCAAGTCATAAATGTTCCCCCCCAAAAAACGATAACAGATAAAAATTCTTAGCAATAGAAATGGTCTTCCCCTTTTTTCTAGTGCTATGTGGAGAAGCTGTAGATACAGCATCTCAATTAAAGCTAGGGTGTCTCAATCACACTCAATGTGCTTTGTTGAATTGGTGCTTGCAGTAGTCTTTTAACACAGAGTTGCAGTCCAATTCAGAATGGGAATTCAAACCAGAAAGACATGGCCCCCTCAAGGCAAATCCCAAGGTACTAAAGTTTACATCCATAAATTCGGAATGAATTCAGTTATTTGAGGCAAAATAGCCCATAGAGAGAATTAATGCATGGTAATTGAGGTGCAAAAAGCGCACAAATGTAAACAATTTGATTTCACACACCAAAAACCCCCCCAAATACTTGCAGTTGGATTGGAATTATAGTCCGGCATATTTTAATATATTCCATTATGTGAAAAGAGACAAAGGTGAATTAAAGTGAATTCCTGCATATATAAAAATTGTAATTATTATTCAATGGATTAAATAAAGATAAACACTGGATTTCTAAATACAGCAGTAGAAACATAAAGGATATATAAAATCCCTTCTCACCCATTATTCCTAATTGGATTTCATGTTATATGAACAAATCTTTCCCTTTTGCGCCTATATGTTCATTATACATTTGTTATTTCTGAATATATAGATATTGAAGCATTCTGGGTATTTTATCATTTTTTAAAATTTTCTAGAAAGCTTATCAAATATATTTTGAGCCAGTTTGTCATGTTGGTTAAGGTGCTGGCCTAGAAACCAGGAGATAGTCTCATTTTAGGCATGAAAGCTGGCTTTTTCACGTGACTGTACACTCTCTCTCAGCTCTGTGTGTGTGTGTGTGTGTGTGTGTGTGTGTGTGTGTGTAATATAAATAGAATAAAATGGCGGCTACAGCCAAATGCCATCAGTTTGAAAGAAAGAGTAATAATCCATTTTGTTATGCATGCACATGATAGGCTAATGCAGAGGTAGGCAACCTTGGCTCTTTTATGACTCGTGGACTTCAACTCCCAGAATTCCTCAGCCAGCATGGCTCAGCTTGGAAACCTCTCCCTTTCCCCTCAGCATGGCTGGCTCAGGAATTCTGGGAGTTGAAGTCCACAAGTCATAAAAGAGCCAAGGTTGCCTACCCCTGGGCTATTGCATGCTCAAATGTACAGTATCTTCCAGATTTAACAGATATGTGAGACTAATTGGCACCTGTCCCACCCAAATAGTCCATTAAATCAAGATTTTATTATGATATTGAATTGAAATTATACTTGATTTCTATTACCCATTAGAATTAACATTTATATTATTTCAGTTATTATTTCTGTACCATAAAATTAATATATTTTTTAAAACCATGAGTTTTAAACCATGACTTCTCTCTGGATAATTCCTAATCTACAGATGCTAAATGACATAACCTTAACAGTTTATAGTTCTGTATAGCTACATGTGTTAATAAAATTCATACAACTTGTTTGTGATCTGTTGTTAATTTTCTGAGGCAGATTTGATGTTCAGAGGGAAGAAGGTATTTGAAAGTCTTTGCGCAAAGAGATGTTATGTGTAGTACTCTGTTTTAAAAATAAAAAGTAATTTGCAGCTGAGAAAGTAAACATTTTTGGTCCTAGATACTGTTGTGTTCATATAGCTATTAAAAATAGAATATGTAACCATTTTGGAAACATATTTAAAACTTTGGTATGTTTATTATGCTTTTTTGATGTGTATTAGGCTTTAGACTGAATGTAGAATTGAAATTCCTTACTGAAATGACCACATTTGCTGTCCTCTTACTGAGTGAAACTCTTCTAAAGGAGAAATCCAGTTCAAATAGAAGCATTCGCACATTCAGAAAGGGCTCCTTCTGCAGAGAGAAAAACATGGAGACTGTTTTTTCCCTGAGCTGCACAACAAGAAGAAGGGAGAGGCTGCTCATCTCTTGTCCCATTTTGGGTTATGCACATTGAACAGAGCTACTATCTATGTTGTTATTTCATTCAGGCACAAACTGATTTCATTCAGCACCCATCTCAGAAAACTATAATATTCTTGAAGGTCTTTCAGGACTATAATCATGAAGAGGAGTCTATGAATAAATCGTGAATAAACTATTTAGTTCATTATTTTCATCACAAATTTTCTATCTGCATGGTTAATTATTAAGCAGAAAAAGCCACATTTATGCAAATTATCATTATGTTAACTTGTCTTGTTAAAATATTCCTTTTTGTTCTATTGTTAATACATAATAAGACTTCAAACGCAGATACTTCTGTTTCTGCCACAATTTTACTGCACTCGAATCCTATAGTATTTCGAGATTCTCAGATCCCACGGTTTTCATCGGTGCATCTTCAGATGTTTTATTTTATTTTTTTATAAAATTCTATACTGTAATTTCGGACTACATACACTGTATAGAACTTCTTTTTAAATATAATATTTAAAAAGCTCTAACCACC
>NW_015388097.1:0-34243 GCF_001527695.2 Protobothrops mucrosquamatus | reverse complement strand
TTTACAGAAAATAAATTGTCCACATGGTTTAAGATAATGAGTTGATCATAATATTCCAAAATATACATTCCCAATAAATTCATTAGGTAGATTTAAATATATTCTCAGATCTAAAAGAAGAAACTGGACAGCCATTTGTCCGAAATGGTATAGGGTTTCCTGCCTGAGCAGGAGGTTGGACTAGATGATCTCCGAGGTCCCTTCCAACTTTATCATTATTATTATTAGAAGTAGTAAGTTGGCTCAAATTGGTTCGCTAGATACTTTATGCCTCAGTATCCTTGACCCGATGGCTTCAACATATGATTTCTTCCACCTCTACTCATAGCTGATAGCCTGTCCCAATGTGCCGTATCATTGTGCTTGCTATTCCTGACTATCAGAGATGTTGTAGTGAATGAACCTAATGAGGCAAGAACCAATAATTTCCAGATTAGGGGAGAATTTTTATGCCAACATACCTCAGGTGCCTCTCAAGGTCAGCCAACAGTTGGCCAAATATCCACTGCCTTGCAAGGCAGGGGAAAAGAGGCTTAGAATTTAAACCATGAACTATATATATAGCTTTGGCTCTGATATACTGAAATAGGCAACTTTTCTATACTTTTGTATTTTCATTCCAGGCTATAATAAAACTGACCTAGCTGTGTCAAATATTTGTTGAGATAATATGTGTTATCTAGTAGATAAATGTTTAAAATATTATCTAATATTTCATTACTGTACTTTCATTACTGTTAACGAGGAGCAGGGTGGCTCGCGTGGTTAGGATGCTGGGTTGACAAGCAGCAAGCCCACGTTTGAGACCCAGTTGCTGCCATGGGAGAGGGTGAGCTCCCATCATTCGCTCCAGCTCCTGCTGACCTAGCAGTTTGAAAACATGCATTCCTAAGTAGTAGTAGTAGTAGTAGTAGTAGTAGTAGTAGTAGTAGTAGTAGTAATAATAATAATAATAATAATAATAATAATAATAATAATAATAGTAAAGTTGGAAGGGACCTTGGAGGTCATTTAGTCCAACCCCCTGCTCAGGCAGGAAACCCTACACCATTTCGGACAAATGGCTGTCCAGTCTCTTCTTAAAAACCTCCAGTATTGGAGCATTCACCGCTTCTGGAGGCAGGTTGTTCCACTGGTTAATTGTTCTAACTGTCAGGAAGTTTCTCCTTAGTTCTAGGTTGCTTCTCTCCTTGATTAGTTTCCACCCGTTGCTTCTTGTCCTGCCTTCAGGCGCTTTGAAAAAAAAGTAGATAGATAGGTACCACTGCAGCAGGCATGTTAACAGGGACATGAAAGGAGCCCCCCCAACTGGGCATCCCACAGACAATAGTGATGTCACAGCTAATCCTTTGAACCCGGAAACAACTCGATGCTTTCGACACAAGTGCAATGCAGTTACTGTTAATCCTTTTTGCTTTCCCTAGGTGCATCAGATTCCACAGGGAGACAGACAGCTGAAGCCTCCAAAACCCAAGAGGAGGAAGATCTCTAGATAACATTGAATGTCTTTGTTACTGATCTGGCTCTTACGTAACATGCACATAATTTTCATATATATAGATATATATATATATATATATAATCACCACAAGGTGCTAAACAAAACAGTGGTACAGTATTCTTATTGATGAAGAGGGAGAAGTTAGTCCAGATCTTCTAAAGATTGAAGAGTGTCTATAAATTCTTTTTTTTCTATAATACTAAAATTGTGATTATAAAATTATAGTCCAAATGTTTCTGCGAAATTTTCATGATGTACATAGATAAAACAGAATTTCATGACGATATTCGAAATGTAAATAGTGTACTATTGTCATGTACAAGCATACCTAATGCACACTTTATCTTTTATTGTACAAAAGAATAGTGTACAAAATTCTTTGGTTTCTATTGAGTACACACATACAAGAGACTACCAATGTAAAGTGATAAATAAAAATACAGCCTAAATGCTTTTATATAATAATGTAAAAAAATGCTGTTTTTGTATTTAACAGCAGTGAAAAGGCATGATTATGTAATCCCCTAATTATGACATAACACTTTTTGCCACTGAGTGTTCATTGATAGTGTCTGTTTGGAATGAACCTGGCCTGGAAGTACTGTACTCCATTTTGGGTCCCTGTAGGAGAGAGTGAAACCTTGCAGATTCCTAATGGGATGTGGGATCATAGGTCAAATTAAGATATCAAAAGCTGCAACCACTGGTTGCGTTTTTTTGTTTTTTTAAAAAAAATGAGTTTTAAATTATAGTATTGTAGATTTTTTTAATTAAAATATTTAGATAGACTATTTGAGTCAGCTTTAACAGAATTTCCTAGCTACCCGCTTTGAAATCGGAAACATATCAGCATTCATTTTACTTCCTTTTTTTTTTACAAAGCTTTTAACAAAGCCTAAAGTAGCTATTCCAATTTATTTAAGCAAAGAACACAATTCCTATTAAAGTATGAGAGCAATAGCCCAATTGAAGGATTCATTGTTGTTGCTAATTGTTAGCAGTAAGATTACAATTTAGCAAAAACGTGTTCCTAAATTAACAAAGGGATTCAGTGACCAGTTGTCCTTGGATATTTTTACTGTATTCAGTGGACTGGATGAGCGTAAGCAGTTACTGAATTCCCCTGTCTGCCAATACCAACAGCATTTTCCTTATTAATACTAAAGGTGAAAGATGGCTTGCTAAACTATTAGCAGCAGTGGCCAGGATCCAAAGGACTACACAGCTAGTTCAGTGCATCTATAAGATTTTTCAAAGAATCTTTCGAACAAAATCTCCTTTTTCCCAGTTTGGAGATTACCAGCGTTCTTGAACCATTGGCAACTTTCAAAACAATTCTTTACGATACGGTGGAGTTCTTTTTTGAGAGAGGTAGCAATTAATCAAAACCCGGGTAAACCATATCCAAGTGTTTGGATGGACCTAATGTAGTTCTTTGGATCCCAGCCCGTGATTTTATCAGTATTATGTAACATATCAGATTTATTTTATTTAATAAGAATTATTTATACCATTAACAGATTCGTATATATAAATATATAAATATATCTTTATATATATTTATATTAATGTGGCAGAAATGTGCAGGTTGAATCTATTAACCAGATTATTTATGTTATGTTAAGTTTGAAAGAAATGTGAAAACATATATGTTAGAATATGATAGTACACTACAGATACATGAACCTGAAGCTGTGAGGTTTCTCAGAATACCCATTATGTACCTTTGAAAGAAATTATAATGCAGTGTCATTTTTAATATGGGTGCTGCATATAATGGCAGTGGCCTTCCCCCTTTTTCCAAGTATCCCAATTCACGATGCCTAGGCCCAAGATGGAGTCTCCTGAGGACTACCTGTTACCTCATCATCTAGGAGCCACCATTATATCTCATCCTAGAACTTCATTCCTTAAAATGGCCTAGATACCTCTCCTAGCAAAGATTACTGGTAATCAGCAGTATCCAAGGCTGATGACAATAAGTCTATAACCAAAATGTAGTGCTTATCACCTGCCTAAGTTCATGCTCTCTGGGTCCCACTCCACTTTCCATGTGAGATGAGTCCCAGAGGACAATGGCTTTTGGGAAATGTTTCCCTCCCCCCCCCCCCCCCCCCAGTTCAGCTCTCCTTCCCAATGCACATAACTCTAGCATGGGGCTGGATCACCCAGTCTCATCTGGACAGTTCTTATTCCTTTGTCCACACCCCAGTCTGAGGGAATGCAATTAACCACACTAAGCTACAGTGACCTGGAGACAGGGATCCTTCCACCTTCTACCTGCTGGGTAGATTCATTGTGTCTTCTGTGTGATGGCAGGGTAGTCTCCACAATCTTACATGAAAACTCATTTGAAACAATACTTTGTGTAGATCAGTTAGCGCTCTTACTTTTTTTTTTTGTTACAAGTTGATGTGTTTGTTATGTTTAAAGAGTTAATGTTGTCCATTTTTCGTACCAGCCGGCTTTCTGCTCGTGTCTAAACAGATGTTTCTATTCATGAATACTCATGGGTGTGTGTATGGGTGGATGTGTGTTTATATTTAGTAGTTTTTTAAAGATTTTTTTTTTGTCCCTAAAACTGAATTTGTATTGACCAACCCTTCTTTTGACATTTTTAACTAATTAGGTTTGTACTTTTCTCTCCAATGTATACTTTACATTAGTAGACTATGTAAAGTATTTTTGTGCACTCGATTTCATTGGTTAATATTGGCATTGATGTGGGTGCTAGGAATAGTTTGTTTCAGTCCATACAGATTTTTCCCTCCTTTTTAGAGTTTTTATGGTTTTATGTAAGCAGTTGATGTAAATATTGTGAGCATTACAGGTCATGCAGTGTTGTAACATTTTTAAAAATGTTGCACATACTTTACAATTAAAAAGCTGGTCACTCGTACTTGAATTTGCCCTTAGAGCCATTTCTTTCTCTTTGCATTAATGCATAAATTACTTCTTTAAAAAAAAAAAACAACTCAAGGCCCAACCCTATGTTTTCTGTTGTTATTATTGTTTAACAAATCTATATTTTTCTAACAGAAGATTTTAACATTTAAAATGTTTTGCCACCTTTCTAATTTATAATAATAAGCTCCTATATTTAGAGAATGAAAAAAAATACCTTCATTTGCAAAGGTAGAAGAACTGATTCTGTAACTTAGCACGATGACAAATGAGAAGCAGAACCAGTGAAATTGGGCCCCATAAGATGACTAGCCTCTCATTAGCTCAATTAGTGGATGTTTGTGTGGTGTTTTTTGAGGATATAAAGTGGTAACTATCCTCATGTGTCTATTTATTTATTTATTCTTGGTCAATTGTGATAAAAATTATATAAAATCAAAGAAATTATTCTTTCTATCATGGAGATTTATGAACACCATTTCTGTTTATGAAGAAGTTTTAGTTCCTTTAACCAATTATTTAGATGGGCAAGTGTTGCTGGCACTAGTTCCGAAATTGATATCCAAAGGGTGGAAATTAATACATGTCCCATAGCAATTATGGCCATAATCTTAACTTTGGAGTTTTGTTTCAGTCTTCATATTTAAATTGACCAATGCCATTGTGCAGACAACATGCTAATAATGCAATATTATTTGTGAATTCCCGGAATTTAATGCTATAAAGTATCAAGGTGGACTGAATTACCTTTTATTAGCTACAGTTTGTATTTTGCTACATAGGGTTTTTAATATGAGTATTCCAGAAGAGCAGTAGCATAATAATGCTTTTCTATTTTAAAAGAACCCCATTCTAGTCTTATTAAGAGTTAGATTTTTTTTTTAAAAAAAATACCAGTTTTGTAAAATTTGATAAAATTGTCAATATTATAATTAAATCACACAAAAAATCTCACTGTGATGTTCTCTTCCGGAAGGGGGACATATTTGCACAACACTGATCTGGGAGGGGGTACACATCCCTGACTTAAAAATGGGGTGCATATTGTAATATTAAATAACCCAAAACTAATGCTGAGTTAAATATTTAAATCTGAGATTCTTTGGCCCTCCATATTTGCATGTTGTATCCACATTCTAATATTGGTGTCAGTTAATTAAATACCATATCCACAAGCCCATTAAAACTTGAAAATATATATTTTCTTCTATACTCTGCACCTTACTTCTAGTAAAAGGTTAATATTATCCTTTAATTCACTTATTTTGTGGAACTTACCTAAATGAAGTTTGCAAATGTCTTGAGGACATGAGCAAATATACTTTAATTTCAGAATATATTATATACAATTAATTGCATCCTACATATTTTTATCTGACACTTTAATAACTCGTGCTATTCATAAAGAAGGCATATTTCTTTCAATGCAGATGCAAGAACCTTATTGACTATCTCCAGAAGTGACCAACGACCAGATGACCATGAAAGACTCTTCATGGATATCCCCATTTTTCTCCAAATACTGTAATCAAATACATATATACATCACTTCTACAAACATCTACATTTCAGAAAGCTAGCTGTGATGCAATATTTGCAGTATTTTACAAAAGAAAAGAAATATGAAGAAGTATTTAAGGGTATATATGCTTTTTTTATCATATTGGTGATCCTAATAGTCTAGGAAGTGGAATATAGATTGAACTGAATAGGGTCTTACTCACTGAATGCATCACAATCTTGAAATAGTTTCTTAATCTATGTCCTATTATCAAAAGAATTCCTGTAATTCTAATGAACTTCCTAAGTCTGCATGGCTAACTAGCCAAGATTCAAGAGATACCATCAGCCATTGGTACAACTTAATGACCACAATTGAGCCCAAAATCTTGAGCCTTTCTTAAGTGAGTTTTGCCCCATTTTACAACCTTTCTTGCCATATTTGTGTACATGAATCACTGCAGTTATGTTAGTAACACGGTTGTTAAGTGAATCTGGCTTCCCCATTGCTTGTCAGACGGTTGCAAAAGGGGATCACATGACCCCGGGACACTTCAACCATCATAAATATAAGCCAGTTGCCAAGCCTCTGAATTTTGGTCACGTGACCCTGGGGATGCTGCAGTTGTAGTTTAGTGTGTGAAAAACTCTCATAAGTCACTTTTTTCAGTGCCGTTGTAACTTTGAACGGTCACCAAACGAACTGTTGTAACTCGACCACCTGTATTTGACTTCTGAAGATAAAATTGAAAATTGTCATTTTAAAACAAAAATAATAGAAATGGTCTGCTGAGCTAAATACTTTCCCTTTCTCCAAGTGAAAGACTAAAGACTTGACTTTCAGCTGAATTTGAACTGAATTCATTGTGAAACTAGGAAAAAATGTTTTGAGATGCTGTCTGAGCTTGCTTGTTTTGTTGCAGACGTTTTATTACCCAAACTAGGTAACATAATCAGTGCTTGAAACAAAATAACGAAAAATGTTTTGTTAGGTGACTTTTTGTAACTCCCCCAAGAATTTTATCCAGTTGCTTTTTTTTTAATTTTACCAAACTTAAATATAATATTTTCCATTTCTGATATCAAGAGGTTTTGATTTTATTACTTTTATTTCAGAATGAGCATAATTACTTTGTTCAGTTTAGTATTCATAGAACACTGATCGTCAAAGTTCTGAAGAAGTTTGGATCAAACTAAAGGTTCTTTTTAAATCAGTTTCATAGCCAAAGTAGTACTACAGTTTCTAGAACATCTATTGTCCGTGTTACATATAAATAAATGTAAAAAATAATATCCCTCAAAGGTTTTAAAAAACTAAATGGAATGAGAAATGCAAGGGATAAATTATTTCTACTGCCTAAAGCATGAGGTCATCTTCATCTTTCAATGTATGATTGGATACTATTGGAGTGAATGCAGGTAAGTTATCTTTAAATTATCTAAATAGCTTCATTGTCCTATCTGTTTGATTCTTCTCACCTATCAGTATCCCAGCCATCAAGGTAAATACACTGGAGTTCAATGTTGTTTAGGAAACGAAACATTGTCCATTAACACAGTCTTAACTCTACTACTAATTCAATCTGTCAGGAGGGACTCCTAGATCTCCAGATTTGAATGTTGTGGCATCCACTACAACTGCCTTCTATAAAACTACACTTTCAACACAGCAAACAAAAATGGACAAAAATTAGTTTTGATGAGTATAAAAATCAGCAAAATGGTGGTCTTGAATATAATCTTAGGCACAAAGGGATTACAAGTTAGGTTGTTTATCTGAGGGCATTGCTAGACGTAGCGGATTTAATAGGAACTTTAATTGCTAAAAAAAATCTGTTGAGCCTTTTTTGATTATATATTAGTAGGGATTTCTGTCATTTTAACTAAACATTTATTACACATTGAAATTAATATAACCCAACAATTTAAAACGAAAACAACTCATCATAGAATTCCTTCAAAATAAAATGTGTAATAATCATTAATATTAAAGTTTAAGACAAAATTTATGGCATACATAATACTGCATTCTGCCTAAGGATTCTAAACTAGGTGTTTTATTAGTAATAAAAATCTGAATTTTAGAGATTCTAGTAAATTATCTTTTTTACACCTACTGAGCATCTCTCAAGCTAGGAAAAGATAACCTTTAGAAGTATCACTAGCTTCAATGAAAACTAGTATGAACTTAATTCTCCCATTGAAATAGGAGGGCTTTGGCAATATGTTTAGTAAGTAGGGGGGAAATAGGATGTTTTTTTGGGGTGGAAATAAAGTGAATTAGACAATGGGCAGATCAGCCACAATTGTTGATAAGCACTACATTTAATGTATTTCTATACCCTAATTTGTTAAAACATTCCAATTAAAATGCATTTAACACAAGCACAGAAAATTAAATTAAAACATCGAATACTGTATAAAGTACATTCGTATATGTATAAGTCCTCTCTCCCTCTCTCAATGTGGGTGTGAGGAAAAAAAAATACATAGAAATTATGCACTGAAGGACTGGGTAAGATCTGCTAAAATAAATAATATTAATAGACAGCTGAATAACCACATAAAACAGTCTAAAGATGGGGCATCCCAAGTGGTAGTAAAAAGTAAACAGATAATGCAATCCTACATGTAGTAAAGACTTAGTAATAAGCTCCATTAAGTTTAATGGGACTTGCTCTCAGTAAGTGTATATGATTGTGTGAAAGTTTCACTTTGTGAAAAAAAAATATCTTTGAAGTAAAGGATATGCCAACAGGAATTTCACTTGCAATTCTGGGTACATCACAGCTGGACAATCTGGTACTAAGAAAGAAGATAAGAGGCACAGAGATGATTACGATTGTTAATAACCCTATTAATAAGAATGAAAGGGCAATAGGAAGAAAAATATTTAAAAAGAAGAACTCCCAGATATTGAAGAAAAATCTGAAGCTTTCAGTTATATGTCGGCTACATAAATTGCCTTGTTGCTTTTTAATGGCTTATTTTAAAATATTGGATACAGAATGGATGTT
Organism: Protobothrops mucrosquamatus; assembly: GCF_001527695.2. Taxonomy (NCBI): domain Eukaryota; kingdom Metazoa; phylum Chordata; class Lepidosauria; order Squamata; family Viperidae; genus Protobothrops; species Protobothrops mucrosquamatus. Next base: position 25,321 of record NW_015388097.1, on the reverse strand, counting down.
CTGAACTCTTAAAATAAAGTGCGGTTTTATTACTTAAAAGTGTCTCCACCATAGTTTTCAGAATAGCGGACATTGATTTCACCAGCACATCCCATCCATCGTTTGAACTGGCTGTAGCTTTTGCAAACCAAAAGGCATTTCTGGCTGAAACAGCCAACCCCATGAATTATCTCAGTTTTTCCATCCAGGAGTCAGATCCCATTGCTCCCACAGCCTTTAGAAACAGCTTTTGTAGAATGCAGAATTATTTTGGAATCTAAGGGGGGGGGACTATGAGGCACCCAGTCTTCCACCCAAGCTGCACTTAAAGAATATGTTTGAGAGGCAGATAATTAGTAGCTTTTTTTGATAGTAAACCTCTGCAGGGAATCCCTATGGATGAGGCATTTGTGTGAATGCAAGAATATCTGCTCCTAGGAGTATGAATATGCCCCAGAAACATAGGTGCAGATTTGAAGCTGATTTTCATGAAATATAATGCATGGAAACATACTGGAACTGCACTTCCACATAAACACTGGGCTCACCGGGACGCTATTTACCATAACTAGGGTTTCTTGTCTAAGCTACAATAGAGTGGTTTCACAATAAAACCATGCTTTATAAATCCAGTGGTTAAACTCATATAAGAGAAACCATAGAAACCACAACACTGATTCTCTGAATGCAGGTAAAGTGGGTGTTGGAAATTCAAGAGGCATTTCTACAACAGTATTTCTGCATTTCAAGAGTAAGAAAGATGTTTTAAATTTAAAATGTTAATTCCAAATTCTAGAGTGTGCATTTTCTGCAGATAGCTTTATTCAGTAATAACTAGACTGATGCAATCATTAAATAATATTCACTCTTACATAATAGTAAATTGATTATTGGAGGAGGCATAAGCACCCAGAAATAAATACTACAAAGGGCAATTTTAAAAGATAAATGAGAAAAAATTAGTTCTAAAATATGATCTTGATGACAGAAGAACTAGCGCTGCCATTTTGTTGTTTTCTTTACCAAACTTTCCATAGTTTTGTTAACCTGCATAGATTCTGATTTCAATTAGACCTATTTCAGATTTTCTGAATCTACTTTCTAATATTGCCCTGAGATCTGGAAATCTATCAATGGGACAAAAAGATGCATAAATCAAATTAAGATTTGCAGAACTGAACTAAGTATTATCTTGAATACTTGCTTTCTTTTTTACAGCATATTTTTACCAATTTTTTTATTAGTAAATTACTTAGATCTGTAGTTTGCCTTCTTCCCACACTTGCTTTTGCAAATGCTAATCTGCTAATTTTGCCAATTTGATTTTGCAATACTACTTACAGCAAGAGTCAACTACAACTCCGTTTTAGATTCAGCGATGCAGCATTTACCTCAGAAATTAAAGTTTTTTTTAAAAAAAAGTTATGTATGCTAGAACTATATATTCATATTGATTTTGGCCTTCCACATATAAAATGATAAAATATGGGTTGGCCTTTTTTTGCAATATGCAAGCAATTTACCGTGTTATAATATGAGAAAATTTAGGGCTGTTAAATTTTTCAGAGTCTTACACTCATGTAGTTTCAAATGATTTATTGTCCCTATGTCGTCTTGGTTTCATTACTGCCTAAATTTCTGTCTGTCCTCTCACAGCAGGTTGCTTCCTCAGAGTATAAAATTAAGCTCCTAATAAAGAAAATGTAACCTAGATTTTAACTCTTAATAAATTCCGAGTAGTAGCCGAAATCCAAAAACCACAAAAGGAAAGTCATATAACTGTACAAGCTGGTGGATTTGTGATGGCAATCCTGGCTTTGCAAAGTACAAATAAAATAGTGCTGCTCAATGTTCCAGAAACACAGTCGCCATGGCAACTATGCATGTAATTCTGATAATGTGACATGGGCAACACTTACCAGTTTTCAGCTTTTTTATATTATTATTCCAATGGCTGCTGCTTTTAATTTTACTACTTTTTTTAATCCATTGCTCTGTGGACGGAAGGAAGAAAGGCTACAAGGGATAGATACATTCATATCTTGGAGGAAAAATAACATGGAGAATGGTGGCATCTTAAATCCAAATGCTATTCTTATGCCCTTAGCTTTGGGAATATGGTCAGATGCATGGAAAATTATCTTGCAGGAGAGATGTGTGAGGAGAGAGTGAGAAAAGGGGACACGGTGTTAACAGCAAAGTTATGGAAAGGTGATGTATCATGAATACAGGAGTTTTGTATGAAAGTAGGGTTGGGATCTTGTGGCTCTCCAGAGATAAACCTCAACTCTCAGTGCTTTTCATAACTGGCCACGATAATTGAGGTTGCTTAAAGTTGTAATTTAACAATATCTAGAGCTATGGGATTCCCCACCCTGTTACAACCTTTAAACATGTACCAAATCCTAATGTGTCAGGGTGGTGCTCAGAAAGCAAAAATGATTATCACCAGCTAGATTTTGCTTCTTAAAGTCCTGCCATTTTTAAAAGCCACAGTTCAACAACAGTTCAGCTAGTCTGTGACTTGTGACTATAACTGAGTCTGCAATTTCAGTCATAAGTCAAGACAGTGGTAAAGCAGGCCAACAACCACGACTGCACTCAATTTTTGCAGTGGTCATTAAGCAAATGCAACAGTCATTAAACGAATCCATGATTTGCTGTGGAGTGTTGTTTATTTGAAACTGGAAGTAAATGTCAATTTCTTGCAGCCAGCTGTCCTGGCTCAGGAATTCTGGGAGTTGAAGTCCACGAGTCATAAAAGAGCCAAGGTTGACTACCCCTGATTCAAGTATTTGAAGAATGGAAAATTAAGGGCTCCACTGAGATTCATGTGTGGGTGAAATTTGAAAGACAGGAGGATTAGTTCCTTAGCAAGTCAAAAAAAAAAAAAAAACAGCCCCAAAACCCAACAACAATGGCTGGTTAGTATGCAGTGTTTTGCTCCGTGTCTCTGGCTTATTCAAAGCATATTCCAATGNTATTGGGCAGGGTTTCCCTTAGTTTTTAAAATTCCTTTCAAACCAGGAAGAAAAAATGGTATTCCAATGAGCAATGAAAAGGTCTTTATTGCCACAGCAAACCATGAAAGAATAAGAATAGAATAGAGCTGGAAGGGACCTTGGAGGTCTTCTAGTTCAGCCCCCTGCTCAAGCAGGAGAACCTATATCATCTCAGACAGGTGGATGTCTAGTTTCTTCTTAAAAACCTCCAGTGATGAAGCGCCCACAATTTCTGGAGGCAAGCTGTTCCACTGGTTGATTGTCCTCACTGTTAGGAAATTTCTCCTTAGTTCCAGGTTGCTTCTCTCTTTGGTCAGTTTCCAACCATTGTTTCTTGTCCTTCCCTCTGGTGCTTTGGTGAACAACCTGGACCCCTCTGCCTTGTGGCAGCCCCTTAGATACTGGAACACTGCTATCATGTCTCCCCTGTTTCTTCTTTTCCTTAGATTAGCCAGACTCAAATCCCATAGCCATTCTTTGTATGTTTTAGTCTCCAAGCCCCTGATTATCTTAGTTGCTCTTCTTTGAATTTTTTCCAAACTCTCAACATCCTTTTTTGTGGTATGGTGACTGAAATTGGCTGCAGTATTCTAGGTATGGTCTTACTAGGGCTTTATAAAGTGGTAATAGTACTTTTCGTGATTTTGATTCTATGCCTCTGTTTATACAACCCAGGATTGTGTTAGCTTTTTTGGTTGCTGTTGCACACTGCTGGCTCATAGTCAAGTGATTGTCCACTAGGACTCCGAGGTCCCTCTCACAGTTACTGTTTTTAAGCCAGGTCTCGCCCAATCTGTATTTGTGCCTTTGGTTTTTCCTGCCTAAATGTAAGACTTTGCTTTTTTCCACATTGAAACTCATTTTGTTGGATAGGGCCCATTGTTCAAGTTGGTCAAGATTTTTTTGGACCCTGTGTTTGTCTTCTGGGGTGTTGGCTACTCCTGCTAGTTTGGTGTCATCTGCAAATTTGATGAGTTCCCTTTTAATTCCCTCATCTAAGTCATTTATGAAGAGTACTGGGCCTAAGACGGAACCTTGTGGTACCCCACTGCTTACTTCTCTCCATGTGGCCGTAGTGCCATTGAGGATTACTTGTTGAGTACGGTTTGTTAGCCAGTTACAGATCCATCTGGTAGCGATGTTGTCTATTCCACCTTTTCTTAGTTTACCAACATTCATCCCTGACCTCAAGGAAAGCAGGAAGCCATTTTATTGAAAACCAAACTGCTTCTCCATGCCTGGTTTTACAGACTATGCTGGAAGAAGCTAAAATGCAGTTGGATAGTTTGTGATATAACATGTTGTGAGAATTCAGGCATTGTTTTATTGGAACCATGCCATCACATTAAGCCCTAATGCAGTTCATAATTTTCAGGAGAGTACAGGATTTGAATGTAGCAGTGTGGCTTTCCTTTGTGTGGTGTGTTGTGTAAACCCAATCTCTGATTTTCTGTTGAGAGGGTGGCATTCTTAGAAACAGCCACTGATCCTTAACTGATCCTTATATCCAGGTATAATCCATCTATGTCTATTGACACAACAGTGGCCATTGGTAGAATAAATTCTTGCCCTCACTTTTCCCCAAATCTACTCATCATGAAGTAATTTTAATTTCCACCTTACATGTGTATTCGTTTGTTGATTTATTTATTTGCCACCTCAATTGCCAAAGCAACTTTAGAACAACTATTTGAAAACAGAAGAAAATGCCTACTAAAACCTTCCTGCCTTTTTCTCTTCCTGCCTTTTTCACCCTTTGCATCATGCCCGGTTCTAAGTCAGAGGTGGGTAATTATGGCCCTTTCATGACTTGTGGACTTCAATTCCCAGAATTGGCTCAGGAATTCTGGGAGTTGAAGTCCATAAGTCATAAAAGGGCCATAATTACCCACTCTTGTTCTAAGTAAAAGATCAGGTTCCTAGGCAAATAATTCAGTTCTTCTAAAGCAGGGGTTCCCAACCGGGGGTGCAAGATGGTATTCCAGAGGGTGCAAAAACTTGGGTTTTCAAAATTATAGTGTATATGCATAATTCGTTGCCATTATTTCAAACTTTTGTAAGGGGTGCGAGAATATATCAGAAACGTTCTATGGGTGCGGGGTATAGAAAAATTTGGGAGCTGCTGTTCTAAAGGCACCCTGGGGTAACAGATCCTAAAGAAGCTTGATTTAAAAAAAAAAGTCAGGCCTGACGAAAAATCTTGTGCTTGTCGGCTCTAACACTGTTTTTGCACAATGTGGATTTGATATTGAGAATCGTAAGGCAATCAATAACTTCCATTAATGCAAATGCCATTCATACTTACCTGTTTTTACATTAATGGAAGCTATTGATTGCCTTACGGTTCTCAATATCAAATCCACATCGTGCAAGAAAAGTGTTGCATTCATGGAATTGCCACAGGCATTTGGTCGGCCTTGGTAGAGGTCAAATTTTTGGCCCCTATAAATTATTTTGAGCAAATACAGCTCTTACTTTCGTTTTTAAATATATTTTACAGTTCTCTCGGCCTGTTCTTTTAGAAGGATGGGCTAGTCTTTCACTCTTTCTCCCCCCTTCAAGGAATCCAAATTAACTGAACAAAATTGTCATTTTGGGGAAAGAAAGTAGAATATCAGATGGAACTGTTACGAAGCTTTATAGCAGCTTTTTAAAGGTGACCTTATGAGGCCATTACAACAGAAACGATTGTCACTATAGCTTTTGAAATTTAGGACTACATTAAGGGCTAAATTAAGTCCAAACATTTCACCTCTAGACTATGCCATTAGAGAAAATAGATTCATTCTTGGTAAAAAGTGGTAGTTTTCAGCACTAAAAACAGCTTGGTTTGTAGAAGTTATACAGTAATTCCAGAGTTGATATTTTGTGACTCAGGCATTTTCGGGTTTATCTACACTGTCAGCTTCTCCTTTGCTCGTAAAGGCCATCCACCATTTTTAGAAGATAGAAACAGACAATATTACCCTGTATTCATTTCCCTTCACCCCCAAGTGCTTTCAAAGTAGTCATTTCCTGTTGGCGCAAGAGCTACTGTTCAATTTAGCTGCCACATTTTACTTTACTGTCTTCTAGACCAGCTCCTGCACTTTTATTGGCTATTTAGCAGAAATGGGAACATGCCCCCCCTTCAAATTCCTCACTAAAGGTTCCTGTAGTGCCTTCTTATTAATGTACAGGTAGTCCTTGACTTACAACAACTCATTTAGTGACCGCTCAAAGTTACAACTACACTGAAAAAAGTGACTTAATACTGTTTTTCACATTTATGACCATCCCATGCTCACATGCTCACATGATCAAAATTCAGACACTTGGCAACTGACTCATATTTATGATTGTCGCAGTGTCCAGGGGATCATGTGATCACCTTTTGCAAGACTTCTGACAAGCAAAGTCAACGGAGAAGCCAGATTCAGTTAACAACCATGTGACTAACTTAATAACTATAGTGATTCACTTAACAACTGTGGCAAGAAAGGCTGTAAAATGGAGCAAACCTCGACTTAAGAAATCTCTTACTTAGCAACAGAAATCTGGGGCTCAATTGTGGTCCTAGATTAAGGGCTACCTGTAGTATACAGTAATGATTATAACACTTCCTGACTTGCAGAATGTTCTGAAGATTTTTTTGGGGGGGGGGGAAATTACTATTTTTCTTTCACTGAGCTATCTATAGTTCTACTGGGTCTTTTTTTAAAAAATGATAAAAATAACAAATCTGCCGATATACTGCTTTTATCATTTTTCCAGTCATTTGAGATAAACTTTATTCAGGAAAAGCAGAGGAAATGCAAGAGTAGGATGTTCATTTGAAAGCTACTTGTTGTAACTTTATATATGTGGATATAGATGCTTTAACTTTGTTTACACATTTTCATTTAACTTGATATATATACTTATAGACATACAAATAGATAGAGATAGAGATATATCCAGGAAGATTTGTCCACAGAAAGGAAAGCAATTGCTTTTCTGGAATAGAAATGTGAGGATACAGCAAGAGAATTGTCCAATGGGAGAATGTGATGGGCTTGATCAAATTCTTTGTAAGCTGTTGTCGAAGTGTCTCATTCTGGCCAGAATTTTTCTGAAACTGGTTTAGATTCAAGATGGCATGAGCATACGACCAAAACAATTTAAAGAATAACTGTAGATATGTTCAAAGACAGTTTGTATTGGTATGTGGGAACTGACTGTATAGCAACAAAGTGTGATTTAAAACGTAGACATTAGAAGATTTTCTTTGTCATGTACATCATGATATATTAATATGAAAACAAAATAAGAAACATGTTTTGGATTAGAGATACTAATTGTAAGTAAAAGACCCATGGTGGTGCAGTGGTTAGAATGAAGGCTAATTCTACCGACTATCAGCAGTTCGATCCTAACCAGCTCAAGGTTGACTCAGCCTTCCATCCTTCTGAGGTTGATAAAATGAGGACCCAGATTGTTGGAGGCAATAGGCTGACTCTGTAAACCGCCTAGAGGGGGCTTTAAAGACTTATAAATATAAGTCTAAGTGCTATTGCTATTGCTAAAAATATTACAGAGGAATTAAGTGAACCTAAATTCCTCTTAGGTTAAGAGGAATATGCTAACAATTATTTTTCAAATGATACCTTAACCCACAGAAATTCAATACATTTTATCATGTCAGGATGTTCAAATATTAAAAATATAATTCCCAAACAGCACATCTATACCATATTTGATAACTATGCACTAGAATTCAAACATATTGATTTAAAGGGAAATGCATGATTTAATGGATAAATTTTAGGGTGCGAAATTTGAGGTTTTAACATTTTAGAAGTTGATACTGTAATTTTTAAAAAATGGATTACTACTGTTTTAGGCACTATGAAGATAGGTTATTGTTGTGAGTGATGAAACAATGTAGCTCTTGGCAAATGCACTAGGTTTATGGAACCCCTTCCCACAAAGTGATTAAAATTCTCTGATATCACCAGGAATCCTGCAGTTAAATGTAAGTATTTCAACCATTGTCACCAAAAGAAATCCTTCGTATCTTCCCAAAGCCTGGTTCCCTTCTTCCCAAAGCGTGTGCATCAGCTTGAAGAAACCGTTGACAAGATCATCAAAAATAAGTCATTTACTAAGAAGAAAAAAAATCTCTATGGAATTGTGGCTTTTTCACTGAAGGAGATAAGAGGGTTTTAATTTCAATTCTGACTTAAAGTTCTGTATGTTGGAAGTTTCTTAAGGTGAAACAGTTGGTCCTAGCAAAGCTTCCACCAGCTTCTCTTTCAGAATATCCTCTTATTATTATCATGGGCAGAGACAATGCTGTAAAACAGTCATTGAGTTCCTGATCATTGTTGGACTTCTGCTTTCTGGTGGTGGAGTTTTCCACCACCAGAGACTGATCACACAGTTAGTTTGTCCTTTCGACCACTGCAGTCTTTACCTCTTGCCAATGATTGTTTCTCTTCCATCAGCTGCGCTGTCCTCTCTCAGCCAGGATCTGGCTCAGGCCTACCATCAACTGGACTTCTCCTACCATAGCAACTGCAACTAAGGCAGCCTTTTTTGTTTTATGGCCAACACAGGTAGCAAAACCAGGCCTGGGCTGCGCTATTCTTGCTCAAAGCATCAAATTACAATAAGGAAACAAATAGAAATGCTATATTTTTTACAGAATTAAGTAGAAAGCCCCCCCCCCCCAGTGTTTTTGTTACTTCTGAGGGGGTTTATAAAATTATTGATTGATTGATCATATTTCTATATTGCACATCTCACCTAAGTTACGTTGGGTGGCATACAATATAAACATGTCCGAATATAAGTATTGAAAATAGGGCATTTTGTTTATTTAGTTATTTATTTGTGTCCAGCCTTTATTATTATTTGTTTAGAAATACCTCCAGGTGGAGAACATATCCAACACACTTTCCTCCTCCTGTTTTCCCCACAGCAGCAACAACCCTGTGAGGTGGTTTGGGCTGAGAGAGAGTGACTGGCCCAAAATCACCCAGCCAATTTTCATGGCTAAGGCAGGATTAGAACTCATAGTCACTTGGTTTCTAGGCCAGCTCCTTAACCATTACACTAAACAAACAGACAAACAAACAAACAAACAAATAAATAAATATCTTCAGAGGAAAAGGAGCCCATCATTGCTTACTCCGATAAAAGTGGCAGTGTTTTTTGATATTTATTGTTGAGGTGCTTCAGCCCATTTCTCATGCTTGTTTGGCCAGGGGGCCCTCCTTGAATTGCACAGCCCAAATTCTAATGTGATGATAATTGAAAATCAATGGTACAGGTGTTTGCCATTCAGAGATGAGAAACTGTTCAAAAGATGTAGAGTAACCTTTAAACTAGCTCTAAAACTCCCTCCAGGCCTGGCCATTTTATGTTAGAACTCCCACCGGTTGTCCTCCTTGTGGTTGAAAGCAAGAAAGAGCAATCTCTGATTTATTGGAACTAGGATACTGATTTTTCAAGGATGGCGTTATCAGCAGTGACATAAATCAATCTGTTTTTTAATCCCCTCTGTCTCTCCCACCATCCCTTTTCTGTTATTGTACTGGGGTCATTATGTTTCATATCTTTTCCATAACATTTCCACAGTTCCTTAGTTGGTTGTTAATTATTATTATTTTTTTTAAAAAAGAACAATTTAACTTTATTCATTTAGTTTTCACAGAGAAAAAAATTGCATTAGTACAGTCTCACTCTTTTGCTAGAATTTTATTAATTGGGTTTGCTTGAAGGGAGAGAGAGAGAGGGAACAAAAGCGGGAGGGGGGTATAGAGAGAGGAATGAATTCTGCTTTTGTTGGTGTTGTTGTAGCCCATTTATGCTTTTGTGTCTGACCCACCACTCATAATGTAAACAGAGCTCTCTGGGCTGCAAGGCAACCTTTCAATCGGACACCCCTGATAGCAGGAGATATCCCAGATTGGAGGGAAGGTGGTGGCTACTGTCATGTAACTCTGGATCTGATTTCCCCAGGGCTTCCCCTTCACCACCTCAGCCACTAAACAGTGATTGAAACAATTGCTGATTTGAGAGTCACAGAAGAGGAGCAGCTGGGATGCCAGCAACAGTGCTCCTTCCTCCTTCTGTGCTGCCCCCTCTGCTGTGGCTCTTGTGTGGGGATCACACACAAGCAACTTTTTGTTACTGTTGCTTAAATTGAAGGGATGGGGACAGGAAACCTATAATCAGCAATGTCTCCAGGTCCCAAGGTCTTTCTTGTCTGTAACTCTACCTGCCCACAAATGCATTGTCTTTTGTCCTTATTGTGACTAAACTCTGAACCCACGTTTCTGACTCCATTTGTATACTCCTGGTTAGCCTGTGGGTCCGTTTGCCATTCTTCACTCTTACACATGCCTTTCATTCGGCCTTGTCCCTAAAAGAGGAATAAATAAATCCTGATATTATTATTTTTTTTGCAAGTGGTCCATTTCTTCTCAGCCGCTAGTTCCCTCTTTTGTCCAGAATGAGTTTAAGCTAGTGTGTTGGCTTTTATATTCTTGTGTTTGATGCAAACCGTTCTTTTTATTGTAGTCTATTACACATGCTAAGCACATACCACAGACTTTCTTTTTAAAAAAATGTTGAATAAGCAGTATCATTCCCAGAAGGTATAGTCTTTGATCCTAAGTTAAAAAAAAATACATTCTCAACAATTTTTGGAAGTTTTTATTTTTAAACTTGAGTTGGGCCCTTTACAACCTCTCTACAGGCTGTCTGTAGGACAATTTGGAGGCTTCAGTGTTGTCCTTTCCTCATTCCTGCTACCTCGGTCTTAAGTAAATAAAAGAGAGTTATTTCAGTTCATTTGCCCAATTAATCTCTTGAAGCTATCCAGCAGAATTGCAAAGTTACAATCCTTTAAAGTTATATTGATCTGTGACCAAAATTCAACTGTCGTCTAGAGGATCCTAGCTATTTTCATTCCAACCTACCAAACAATGCTGGAAGGATCTGAATGATTCTGCATGAGTGCCCCATTGAAGCCGCATCTCCATCATTTCTTGAATCAAACCTTGAATTGGTTTGAATTTAATCTCATTCTTTTTCATTCTTACATTTCAGACTCAAATCAAAAGTAGGCAGATTTGCAAATGGAAGGGAGAATCTGATGCTTTTCTTACTCTATAACTGGGGAACCAACAGTCATCCATCTGAGGTAATTCTCAGGTCTATGTGCATACCATTGGGAGGGACAGATCGAGACTTCAGCTGAGCACCCAGCCCTAAGACAAGATGGCAGTAAAAATGTCAGCAACCTTGAAGCAGTCAGGTAAGCCAGTAGCCATAAGAGAAAGAATAACATCCAGCAAGGCCAAGACCTAAAACTCTTATAATGGAAGCAAATTTCAGGTTGGCTGGACATAAAGATCATGGCCATGATTCATTCTGGAACAATCAATAACTTTTGCAGGAGCACAAAACATTCCTTGAAAATAAATGAAGCCCTCTGTGGTTTTGGAAACCATTCATGGAGCATCACTGTTGTGTAGTCCTAGGGTTGTGGACCACAGACCCTTTGGCCATGGAGCAGTTTATTATTATTTATTTATATTATTTGGACAATCAGCATTTATTTATGTTTACAATTTATGTTTGTGCATATATTAAATATACACTACATGCATATACTTATACTATATAACCTGAAGTTAACGCATCCTACCCAATAACCCTTGCAGCTGCTTGAAACAATACCATAGCATTATCTCCCTACATTAAGTTTATATCTGCACTACAAGCAGAGAGAAAGCATTGAGTAATTAACTATCTAAAGAAGGTATAGGCAAAAGGGGAGGGATACATTTTAGATTTTGAGACCATGATGTAAACACTTCACAAAATGTCTACCAGATGGATGTAGCCAGTCACTAGGAATAATTTATTAAAAGATAAATGGAACGGTTGCTGCCTGCCACTTTTTCTCCTACCAAATCAGGCTCTGTCCCTTTCTAGGAAGAATGAAAAATAAGCTTTACCAAAGGAAACAAACAGAAAACCTGCCGGCATAATAAATGTGCCCAAAACTATGATAACCAACCAGTTAGTACATTACCAGTATTTGCTTTTAGTCTTACATGTTTACACGCAATAGGGTTTTGTTGTTTTTTTTGTTCTTTTTACAAAGCTGCATTTTGTATTCATGCAGGATCGGTTCCCCCTTAATAGAAAGAAAAAGTATTCTAAGAAAATGTTGGTTTTTTTGCTGTAAGCTTTGTAGATATTGTTACTTCCTGCTATCACCACATCCTGTTATAATACTATCTTTTAATTGAGGATTCGAGGCAAGGTGTAATTAAACCTTGGAATGGTCATCATCTTCTATTTTCTGGGTTCAGCAGAATTTTTGCATCAGATAAGTGTAGCTAGGATTGTAGTCTTACATTAACCTGCATTTAGAAATCCATAAATTCCTAACAGGTTCATTTTGTGCGGCTGAAAGCCGGTGTGCGTAGCCTGTAGGAAGATGACCTTGGAATAAAGAAGTTGAAAAACAAAGCTCCAACCAGCCATGGATCTTCCAAGTGAACGACTTTCACCCAGTCATTCTCTCTGCATCATCTACCTGCATCCATGACGGATAAAACAGAAAAATAAACCAAGTATTTTTCAGGTAATAAGATGTTAAATCCAAGGGTTATAAGGCACTTGAGTTTGACACATATCTGTGACAAACTCATAAAGTCATCTTGGGTAAGTTGAATGAAATCATCAGGTAGGGATAAAAGTCTGCAATAGCAAATACTATAGAAATAGGATGGTTGTTTTCTTTTTTAAAAAAGATGCAAGGCGACAAAACCACAGTTTCTTATTTGTCATCTGCGTACACGTAGGACATTTTTAAAACAGTCCTCCACTGCTTGTGCCAGGTGAGACTCTAACAACCAATGGCCGATTTCTTCAGTGTAGCTCCAGCCACAAACTGCAACTTGTGAGAAATTTTAGTGCCTCTGAGAAGATTACATTCTCTGACTTAACCTCACTGTGAAAGGTAGTATTGTTAATTGTTTTCATAGCATGATGCTAATGCTGGTCCTGATGATATCCATCTATCCATGTATCTAGCAAGGATGAAAAAACCTATCAACCTGCAAATGTTGCTGAACCATAATTTCCAGCCATATTCTCCAGCATATTCAATACAGGTAGTCCTCACCTTACAACAATTCAGTTAGTGACCGTTGAAATTAAGAATGGCACTGAAAAAAGTAACTTATGATCATTTTTCACACTTAAAACCATTGCAGCATCCCCATGGTCGCCTGATCAAAATTTGGATGCTTGGCAACTGACTCATGTTTATGACGGTTGCATTGTCCCGGAGTCATGTGATCACCCTTTGCAGCCTTCTGACAAGCAAAGTCAATAGGGAAGCCAGATCCACATAACAGCCATGTTACTAACAATTGCAATGATTCACTTAACTGTGGCAAGAAAGGTCATAAAATGGGGCAAAACTCACCTAACAAATGTCTCACTTAGCAGCAGAAACTTTGGGCTCAATTGTGGTTGTAAGTCAAGGACTACCTGTAGTGCCAACTCAAGATGCTCAATACTGCGTTCAGAATCTTAGCGTAGGGACGATTTTCCTGTGGAATTGCCTGCTCCACAATACTCCACTCTTGGATCACCACTAAGTATCTTTTGGGAATATTAACCAACAGTCTATTTAAGTCAATATCTGTGCTTCTTTCACAGAGGGCTTATATTCAGAATAAACTACCATTAGAGTTGAGAAAACCCAAAGTAGTCCTCGACTTACAACAGTTCATTTAGTGAACATTCAAAGTTACAACGGCACTAAAAAAAAGCGACTGATGAACATTTTTCACAGTTACAATCTTTGCAGCATTCCCATGATCATGTGATCAAAATTCAGAGGCTTGGCAACTGTTCCATATTTATGACTGTTGCTGTGTCCCAAGGTCACACGATCACTTTTTGTGACCTTCTGACAAGCAAAGTCAAGGGGGAAGCCAGATTCACTTAACAACCAAGTTACTGACTTATCAATTGCAGTTATTCACTTAACAACTGAAGCAAGAAAAGTCATAAAATGGGGCAAAACTCACTTAACAAATGTCTTACTTAACAACAGAAATTTTGGGCTCAATTATGTTCATAAGTCGAGGACTTACCTTTCACCCACAATTTATGTCTTCTATGACCTTTATGGTTTAATTGTTGGAATTAAGATTGCCGGGAGAAATATCAACAACCTAAGATATGCAGATGATACCACTCTAATGGCAGAAAGTGAAGAGGAACTAAAGAGCCTCTTGATGCAGGTGAAGAAGGAGAGTGCAAAAGTTGGCTTGAAACTCAACATTAAGAAAACCAAAATCATGACATCCGGCCCTCTCAATTCCTGGAAAATAGATGGGGAAGAAATGGAGGTAGTGACAGATTTTATTTTCCTGGGCTCCAAGATCACCTCAGATGGGGACTGCAGCCAAGAAATTAAAAGACGCTTGCTCCTGGGGAGGAAAGCTATGGCAAATCTAGACAGCATACTAAAAAGCAGAGACATCACCCTGCCAACAAAACTGCATATGGTCAAGGCCATGGTTTTCCCAGTTGCAATGTATGGATGTGAAAGTTGGACCATAAGAAAGGCTGAGCGACAAAGAATTGAGGCCTTTGAATTATGGTGCTGGAGAAGACTCCTGCGAGTCCCTTGGACTGCAAGGCATTCAAACCAGTCAGTCCTAGAAGAGATCAACCCCGACTGCTCTTTAGAAGGCCAGATCCTGAAGTTGAAACTCAAATACTTTGGCCACCTAATGAGAAGGAAGTACTCACTGGAGAAGAGCCTAATGCTGGGAAAGATTGAGGGCAATAGAAGAAGGGGACGACAGAGAATGAGGTGGCTGGATGGGGTCACTGAAGCAGTAGGCGTGAGCTTATATGGACTCCAGAAGATGGTAGAGGACAGGAAGATGTGGAGGAACGTTGTCCATGGGGTCGCGATGGGTCGGACACGACTTCGCAACTAACAACAACAACAACAAGCCAACCATAGCCATTAGTATTGGCATGCGAATTTTCTCAACAAGTGAATAATTATGGAGGTCTACAAGTTCTGAAATATTTTATGGATAATCAGTGTAATTAGTGCCTTGCTGTGAATCAAAGGCATTAACCTTAACATAGTTTTATAATCTATTTCAAAGCTTAGAATGTGAATGTGAAGTGAACATTTTTCCTGACCTTCAGGTGGGGTTCGTCCCCTTTATGTTTGCAACAACTGAAGCACAAATTTCTCCTTGGTGATGGGACTCTAAGTAAGATCGATAATGCTATACCACTGTTGTCTTGCCAAAGTTAACCATTCTAGGGGAAAGAAAATGAGAAGAAAGCACCGTAATTTCAAAGCAAGCAGCAACCCAATTGATGAGCAGTGCAGTAACAGCAAAGCACTTCAGCAGGTTCATGTACCAAAGAGACACTGGTAATATTGGAAGACCCAAAAGCCACATCCAAAGCATAACTCAGTGCTAAGACAAGAGAAGAACTATTTTCAAAATAAAACAGTTCTGCTAGTTCTTTTGCAAACAAGGATTCTTCCTTTCAAGCCAGTATAGTATGCACATGCAGTAATTTCATTCTATCTGATAAAATCTTTGAACTCATGATAAGGAGAGAGGAAAATAATGACAACAATTAATTAGATTAGAAACGAGTGTGCAAAACCATCTTTAACCTTTCAATGAACTTGGAAGATTAATTGAGATGGAAGGTTTCTTAAATTTATAATTAAAAAAAAAAGTTCCTTCATTTCTTTCTTATTATTTACTTTGCTGATTTGTTAGGACAAAATTGGGAGAAATGACGCAAAATGGAGATGGGATACAATTGGTAGGTAAAAATATTACTTACCATATACTCATAAGATTCATCTCGCTCCATATGGACTACTATTTCTATGTATTTTCCATTTGATAACTCAACTCCATTTTTGACAATATGATGTACTTAATGTTCTTGATTTCATTAATTAATACATTATATTGTCTTCTCTTTTTTGTGAACAGTTAATTAGGATTGCTAGTCTGCATTTTCCATAATATAAATAAAAACACCCCCAAAAAAGTTGTATGGTTTTGTCCGTAATATGATATTTGTATGTTTCTTTATATCCTCTTCTTCAAATTGTATTTGTGATTCCTTTCCTCCTTTTCTGAATCAATTCAAAAACAGCCTTTACAAATTAATGTTGATTTGTAATCCCAAAGTAAAGTTTATGCAACCAGATTCAACTATATTTGAGATTTTTAGCCCAACACTGTTGTTCATGTAGTCTCACTCAATAATCAATATTTCCAAATTTTATTCTGCCTTAATTTCTCTCCAGGAAATCCAAAATCTTTTCATAGCCGTATAGACAGTCCTCAACTTACAACCACAATTGAGCCCTTAATTTCCATTGCTAAGCAACACAGTACTTATGTGAGTTTTGCCTCATTTTACGACCTTTCTTGCCATAGTTGTTAAGTGAATTACTGCAGTTGTTAATAGAGTAACATGTTCGTTAAGTGAATCTGACTCCCCCATTGACTTTGCTTGTCAGAAGAACACAAAAGGTAATCACATGATCCTTGGACACAGCAACAGTCATTAAATACACCTCAGTTGCCAAGTGTCCAAATTTTGATCACATGATCATGGGATGCTGCAACGGTTGTAAGTGTGAAAAATAGTCATAAGTCAGTTTTTTTCAGTACTGTTCTAACTTCAAATGGTTACTAAACAAACAAGGACTTTGTAGTTAAAATTTTCAAAGCCGAGTCTAAATTTAAGACGCCAGTCTTCAATGTGAGATGTTTCTTTCGTCACATCAAATTCCAGTGCCCAGCTTCTCTCAAGCTTTCTTTGCTTTTTGTTTCACAGTCCATTGATCCACATCCAAAATATTTTCCTGTCCAAACTATTTTGGCATCTAATCCCAAGAGCCTTCCGTAGAAATATCTATAGTATCTCTGAGTTTAATGATGTCATTAAAATATCTTGTATAGAAAATGGTAGCAAATAATGAAGGGTGTAAATAAAGTTGTTTTATTATCCCCTTCTGTAGAGGCTCGCAGAATGACACCCTTCCTCAGATATGTCCTTTTTCCAATAAATTTGACTCCTAAACTTTCAAACAGGAGAAGGAGGGAATATTGGGTATGCTTGCCAGTTTGAGTTACCCATGAAAATAATAAAGGCAGAATAAAAATAAGTAAATAAAAATCCTACCTAATTCTGTTTAAATCTCTGTCAAAAATAGGTAATGCCATAGGTACTTTAAATAAATAAATAGCTTAAATTGTTGAGCACCGAAGACCTGAACCTATTTTTCTCAAATTTGATGATTGCTTCCACAAGGTTTACAGTGCCTGGAAAATTCATTCACTTCTGTTAAAAAGTAAGGAAACAAAAGCAAAACGGAAAACAGGCATTTGATGCTTTTACATTAAATTTTGTTTTTTGTTCTCTTTGATTATTTCTTCTCCTAGCATATGTCAGTAATTCATCAACATAATGACGTACTTCACTGTTTTGTCTCATAATTGCTACAAGGAAACCAGTGTGTACAAGTACTCTTATTGCTAATAGTGTCCTTAATTCTTCATACATTACTATTGACATCAGTATGAAATCAGTTAGGTGATGGCAAACCACATGGTGCCCAGGAGAGAATGTCTGTTTTGACTCAGTGCATGTTCAGCATTACCACATCCCCTTAAGATATAGTGCCCAATATTTGTGGCTAGGAACTGCTTGGAAAATCAAAATAGTGCCCCCTCCCCCTCCAGTGTAAAGACTCTGGCCTCAGAGAACTAGTTCACTTGTTCTAGAAAGAGAATTATTTTTTTTCCAGAGATGGCAGCAGAGAGAAAGAGGGTTGAATTCCTGCCACTGGCGATGGCAGAACCAAGAAAGGAAGAGATAGGTTAAAAGAACTTGCTAAAAGTTGATATTTTTGCACAGTTTTTGCAAGATGCAGATTCAGTAATTCAGGACATAGTCCTCACGAAGTCCACACTTTTGCGATAAATATTAGGGAAGGTGGAAAAGAGATATGAATGTAATCAAAAGTCTTTATAACAGATTAGATGACTCTGGATTTTCAGGCCTTGCCTTCAGCTCATGCTTAAGTCAAGTTGAACAACTCACAAGATCTTTTATACTTTTCCACCTTACAGAATTCAGATCTCAACCGAATCATAGGATTAATTTACATTCCTACAATTGCACTTGCTATAAATAAACAAGGGCCATTTATACTCCCTATTTGGTGAGGTACTGACAGTTGTGATTAATTTTATGTACAGCTACTCCTGTCAGACCTGTATGATTCAGTGTCCTTGAATGTGGCAACATCTTGTTACACTATCTGTAAAGCTCAACCTGCCTTGGTTACTTACATTTTTACAATTTTACATTGGCCTTCCATTTTATCGTATTTGAAACAGTAATTTACTTGGTTAACCTGCAGAATTCTAGAATTCAGTGACCAGCATTAAAAAACTTGTAATATAATTGGACTTGATGTGTGTGTGTGCAATCATTATATAGTAAATAATGTCATTAATTTCACCATAATGAGAAGAATTGGAACTAGAGGAACTAGGTTTCTTGTCTTTTGTCCAGATACCAATTCTTGATAAGTAATTTCAAGATTACTGCCCTCCCACACAGCCCTTCTGACTGAGGGGATTTTTGAATAGTTGAATGCCCTGTCTTCTATATAGTGGAACACATGATCTGGTGTGAAAGGCATATGCTTTTATTTCAAGCGCCCTGGTGGCGCAGTGGTTAGAATGCAGTATTGCAGGCTAACTCTGGTCACATTGCCAGGAGTTTGATTCCTTTGATCCTGACTGGATCAAGGTTGTCTCAGCCTTCCATCCTTCTGAAGTTGGTAAAACGAGGACCCAAATTGTTGGGGCAATAGGCTGACTCTGTAAACTGCTTGGAGAGGGCTGTAAAGCACTGTGAAGCAGTATATGAGTTTAAGTACTATTGCTATTGCTATATGCTTTCATGAGCTATAGCAAACTTCATCAGATAAGGTACATGGAGTGGCTAAACCAGTGATGGTGAACCTTTTGGGCTCGGCATGTCAAAAATTCAGAAAATCCCTAACTCGATTCTGCTGACACAAACACACTGTCAGGTGCAAGGAATTAGGATCACACGTTAACGTCTAATTCAGGAG
Organism: Protobothrops mucrosquamatus; assembly: GCF_001527695.2. Taxonomy (NCBI): domain Eukaryota; kingdom Metazoa; phylum Chordata; class Lepidosauria; order Squamata; family Viperidae; genus Protobothrops; species Protobothrops mucrosquamatus. The sequence continues at coordinate 6,124 of NW_015388097.1, read as the reverse complement.
ATTTATTGCTCCAGCCTATACACAAGAAACTAGTCAACTAATAGACAAAACTAAATTGGCGTTAGAAAAGAGTCAATGGAATTCAAGAGGGACTGGACTTAGATAGCTGGTGGCAACGTAATGACTCCAGCTTGATAACTCTCTTAACTCTGTCTCCAGGTTCCTTCTCCTACACACCCTGAATGAAAGAGAAGCAATACTTTGCATATTCATTTCTTTTAAAAAATACTGTGTGCAGTCCAATCATGTGTGGTGTGATGTATTATATAAAGAACCATCAAATTACAAAAATGAAATACGAGTAGAACAAACTCATTTTCAGAGAGTCGGGAGGCTGCGTGAGAGCACATTCCATTTTTGCACTGCAGCCTCTGAAAATTGTGCAAGAATTGTGTGTGCTTTCAACAACAGTTGTTTTTGGTGAATGCCAGCATGTTATCCAAAACATCATGGCTGGTCACCTTTGACACATGGGTCATAGGTTTGCTATCACTGAGCTAAACTGGTGTAAGATCTAAGTTGGGATCCATAGTGGAGAAACAGGTACTATAAAACATCATGAAATAAATGATCATTCCTTGAGTTGCACACTTTTTACATAACCAACAAAAACAACCTGATGATGATTACATTCACCTAAAATACCCACCTACAAATTAGTCAATCATATTTTAGTCAGTATATTGCACAACCACCACCCATGTACTTAATTTATGTCTCACTTTGCTTAACCCAGTAATCTTGTGCACATTTTCTGAACCAAGAAGCACCCCTGACTTGTAAATAGTATATCTGGGAGAAACATGCTTCAAAAAGCTGCGGCCGGAACAAAAACTAAAATTGATTTGAATACATTAACATTTACATTATTATATGCTATAAGTTTTATTAACCTCCTCCTTCCTAGCCTTCGAGAAGCTGGTGAAGACTGAGTCCTTCTGGAGGACATTGGTGGCCAATTTGGGATAACACTGTCTATGGTTATTATGTATAATTATTGTTTATTATTCAGTGTTCAGTTGACTTAGGTTATTTTAATAGGTTAAAGGGTCTACAAAGATGATAAAGGGTCTGGAGGCTAAATCGTATGACAAATGGTGAGGGAGCTAGGTATGTCTAGACTCTAGTCTATCAAAGAGAAGGATTAGGGGTGACATAACTGTCTTCCAATACTTGAAGGGCTGTCATAAAGAAGAGGAGAATGACTTATTACTAAGGCATCAGAGGCAGGACAAGAAGTAATGGATGAAAGTTTGTTAAAGAAAGATCCAAACTAGAAGTAAGGAGAAATTTTCTGACAGTGAGAACAATTAATCAATGGGATAGCTTGCCTACTGCGGTTGTGGATGCTCCATCGCTGGAGATTTTAAAAAATAGATTGGACAACCATTTGGCTAGGATGATGTAGGTTTCCTGCCTTGGATTAGAAGACCTCCAAGGTCCCTTCCAGCCCTTTGATTCTACAATTTGTATTACTGAGGATGTTTTAATTTTGGAATTATTTCCTCTGGCTATTTATCCGTGTTGTAAATCATCAGGAGCCCTTGGAGACTGTGGTGGTACACAAACATATTTTTTTTTTAAAAAAATGTTGTGATTAAATGATTAAATAATTTTAATATTAAATGAATTAATATTCATTTATTATTTCATGTATTTGATCATTTTCCTTTCTACCACACTGAGCACTACAATTTGATCATAAGTTAACTCTGGGAAATCTCTAAGAGCTGCCCCAACACTTTGAGGGACAGGAGGCAGGTCATGCACTTCGGGAAGAAGGCATGGTTGAGTTAATAATGGGCACCAAATGGTAGCTGTTGGTCTTCCAGAAATGGCAGCTGGGGCCTGGTTTTTATCAATGAATCTAAGTGTGCACATCACTGATTCCAAAATGCCTCCAAGGAATCACTATAGAAGAAGACGCTCTTTTAGTCCATCCTCTCCCTCTTTTATGACTTGGTAATCAAGAGACAAAGATGCTGCTGTGATTGTGCCAGTTATTATCACTCAGCCTTCCTGAACAAGGTCACTTTCCAGATGTGTTGGTCATGTGGTGCTGGAAATCTGGGAGTGGTAGCCTCAACACATCTGGAAACCATTGATTCTGGGGAAGTGAGCATTATCTTAAGCAATACTAGTTGTGCATAAGCATATGTGCTTGCAGAAAATGTAGAATTTTTCACTTCTTCTTTTTTTAAAAAAACAAAACAAAACAAAATATGTTGGCTAGCTGTTACAAGAATTTTATTTTTAGGTTTGCCTTTAAATTCTTTGCCAGTTCTCTTCATTTTTGTTTTCCACTTCTGAATCTTCCTTTCCCCCCACAGGAATTGGGACTGACTATTTCTAGAATGCATTGTACATTTAGATACAAGCTTTTAAATGCCGAGACATTGGCTGGAGGAAGGAAATATCTCTTAGGACAGTTCTAACCCAACCATTTTCTGGCCCTTTTTAATACAGTAAGTTCATTAAAGGAAGAAACCCATTCAGGTGGCTAGTCCCTCTTAATTCTAATAGAGCCTTCAGATCAAAACAGCTGAGACATTTAACTCTCCAACCCGGAGCCTCTCAGCATGCTTAGTTGGTTATTTACATTCAGCTTTTCATCAATGACAAAACCCCATTGACATTGATAGGACAGAGGATCTTTTCATTTCCTTGGGGAGGTCTTAATGAAAGAGAGAAAGGAAAGCTTCATCGCTATTAACAGGACTCCTGAAGTCCATTCAGTGATCTAGCTGAATGCCGAGTGCTTTCCGCTCTAAAGAAACGGTGCCTCCCAGCCTCCGATATGTGGCTTTCTGATATGCAGCCTTTGAAAAGATACGCTGCTTTCACATCTTGAGCTCTGTAATAAGTGCTAGATCCATTTCCTGAAAATATAAAATGCTTTTCAGACTGGGCAAGTCACAGGCAAAAACATCCTCCCCCCAAGCCGATACCCTCCAGAGGTATGAAGGTGCCATAGTTCCAGTCAACATCGAAGCTGGAGTCCAACTCTTCTGAAGAGGATCGGTTTGGGGAAAAATAAGCTAAAACGACCAGTGGGTAATTTTGTTTCAGTCCAGTTGCTATAAGTGCCACCTGCCAAGTTTCTGGAAATAGTTACGACTGAAGTTTGAACAAATGATCAGGCAGAGCAAAACTGCATATTCGGAGTAGGGAGCAACTACATTGCCTTTTTAAAAAATTTCCTAGAGAAGCTGCATATCCTTGCTGCTTGGGAGCAGCAGTTTAAAAATTAGGAATTTGCCATAAAACAATTCATTGTAATGCCCCCCAAAACAATGCCGCCTGGTCAGAAAAAATGAGTTTTATTCAAGCATTTTTTTTTTTAAAAAAAGGTTATGGTTCAATTATTTGGACAGCCAAGTTCTAATTTCAGACCTAATTAGAGTGGGCATAACATCTCTTCTTTTATTAATTTCCCTGCTGCTTCTGCTTCTCCAGGCATAAGCGCACTAAGTCATTCGGTAGTATCTGTGTGCTTTGATACAACTAAGAAACATTCAACCAAAACACCGTCTGAATGGTAGAAGTTAATATATAAAATTCAACCCCACCTCCTCTTTCTTCCACAATTCATTTGAATTATGGTAAAATTTGCTTCAAATTTGCCAGATTGTAAAAAGCTGGTGTGGTGGCAGAGCTATCACAATGACCCTTTTACACAACTCTTAAAGCTGCAGCTCTTGTCTAAGCCAGTTCAAGTCAAGCTTCTCTCTTTTATTTTCTTCTTTTCAACCATTAGAGACTTTCTTTCTTAAGAGTACTGCCTCTAAATCCAGTTTGGGGTCAACAGAGTAGATGATTTTAGATTCCTCTTAAATTCTCCACCTTGAATTCATCATTCTTCTTTCTCTTTATTCCACGTTCTCTTGGTATTCTTCAAATCCTGCTCTGCTCACAGAATACAGCCATCAATTTGCTGGTCAATAAGGTATGATAAATTATAATGTGTTTGGTTTGGGTTTTTTTTTTTTTAGTGTGTGAATCCAGCCACTGCTATTTGTAAATCACGCTTTATGCATATGACCCCAACCAAATGTGGCATACTTAGTAAAACATGGTGAGGTATATAGTTGCTTATTATGATGCATGAACTTCAGGATATTTTTTTTAAGTACTCAGGATCCATTTCACATCTCTTCTCTCTCATTAGTTTCACATAGTTTCAAATGCAGGTCTTCTCTCTTTTTCCCCCCATATGCCTCTGGGTTCTTCTCCCATTAGCTTGCTTGCTTCTCGGACCTTCTCCGAGGGCTGATCTCCATGACTACGTTGCCCCAACCCAAGTACAGATCATCAATTGTTTCTCTAGGGCAGTGGTTCTCAACCTTTTTAATGCCGCGACCCCAACCGGTCGTAAGTCGAGGACTAAAGTGGTCGTAAGTCGAGGACTAAAGCGGTTGTAAGTCGAGGACTAAACTGGTCGTAAGTCGAGGGCTACCCAACCGGTCGTAAGTCGAGGACTTTCCCTGCCTGGGAGCGCCGCACATGCGTGGTTCCGGCCCCTGCGCCGGCCGAGGCATAGCTGGCAAGCGGCAGAGACGGAGCAGGCCGACCACCAGCTGGCCCAGCCCAAGGGAAGTAAGGCACCCGCCAGAAAAGGGGAAAAAAATGGCGGACAAAAAAAATGGCGGACAGCCTTGCTTGGCGACCCCCATGAAATGGTCGATCGACCCCAAATGGGGTCCCGACCCACAGGTTGAGAACCACTGCTCTAGGGGCAAAAGGACAGAGTGTTATTCATTACCTGCCCTCTGTTAACTGGGAAGGGAACTTCTACCTGATTTTCCCATTACACATCAAAAGAAGTGGATTGGCTAAAGTGGTGCTATCCCGTTTTCCTGCTGTGCTTCATTTTGTAAAATGCAAGAACCTCCCTTCCAATTGGCTACTCTGTGTTACAGCAAGGATGCCATCCTCATGTCACTGGTCAGTGCCCTCTATACCTACTTCATCCTGGACTACTAGGCCAGTGAAACACTACATCTTAAAAAAATAAACAGGTGCTCTGGTGCACTGCTGAAAGGCTGAAGTTTCTTGTTTGTTTGTTTGTTTGTTTTGAACCAGGTCAATTTGGCAAGAGTTTTACCAATTCCCCATCCTTGTATCCATTCTGGTCCTCCTTGATCTCTCAGTGGCTTTTTGATACCATTGACCACAGTATCCTTCTGGATGCAATCCAGAGGATGGAAATTGTGGGCATTGTTTATAGTGGTTCACTTCCTTCCTTCATTATCAGTTCTACATGGTATTAGCTATGACAGAGAGGTCACTCCCAAGGTGCTTCTTTTGTGGAGTGCTCCAGGGCTTTATGCTCTCTCCCCTCCTATTTAACAGCTGAAATATGAAACTGTTTCATGTTTGGTGGGGTCATCTGCTGGTGTGGGGTCTTCTATAATCAGTATACTGATGATACCCAATTTGTATCACCAGAAATGTCACTAGAAGGCAAAATCACAAAATTGTGTCTCACTTATTCTGGCCATGTCATGTGGGGGTATTTCCTGGAGAAAGCAAGTATGTTTGGAAGAGTTACTGGTAAAAGGAAACCAGGTTGCCAAAAAACACAGTGGCTGGACTTCATCAAAGCTGACACCAGCCAGAGCACAAAACAGCTCAAATCAGAAATCCTGGACAGATATGGCCCATAGAATCAACAAGAGTTGGACATGACTGAATGGATAACATCAACATCTTTTGACCTGCAGGCCAACCATCAAAGTTCTGTCCCAAAGCCTGGAGACTGTAAGACCTTGGCTGGAGAGAAAGTAACTCTGGCTCAATCATATCATGACTGATGGCTTTGGCTGCTGGGATCTTCCATCTTTACTCATGGTTGGGCTTGCAGTTTCCTAGTAAGGAATGGCATTCAGCTTAGGGGTTCTCTTGGACTCACAGCTCCTGCTTGAGGTGCAGTGGCAGTTGTTGCCAAGGGGGTCTTTGCACAGCTCCATCCAATGTGCCAATTGTGCCCCATCCTGAATTGATCGGTCTTCCAGTTATTCATGCCCTTGCATCCCATTCTACATGAGATCACTCTTGAAGACTTCAAACTGGTTCAGAATATAGCAGCATGAGTAATGAAGGACCTGTCTCTGGATACCCATGT
>NW_015388096.1:162504-170916 GCF_001527695.2 Protobothrops mucrosquamatus | reverse complement strand
GGGGGGGGGGGGCTGGGTAGGTGTGGCCAGGGTGGGCGCAGCCTACTGGGTGGGCATGGGTGGAGTGTGGCCTACTGGGAGGGCATGGCCAGCTCTACATCGTCTGCGTCAAGGGTGCCTGTGAGGGTCTGGGCAGGAGTGGGACAGATCTGGGGGTCTCTGGCAGAAGGGGGTGGGACCGGGGCAAGCGCCAAGGCATGGTCCACTGGAAGAGCCTGTCAAAACCCCTCCCCCGGAGCCCATCAAGCCGGATATGTGAAGTAGGCGAGGGCCATTTGCTGGCCACTTCCAGGCGATGGTCCATTTCTCCATTCCTCACAAAGGGTGACACCTCCCCAGCATGCACCCAGGGGGGGGGACCGACACAGCAGGGGCCGGTTCCTCGCTGTTTCCAGCCAGCCTTGTGGAGCTAAGACTAAATGCGTTTCAGCATAGATGGCCACCGCAAAATTGTACATTGGTTCCCGGCCGGCCTGGGCCAGGGCCAAAGCAGCAGGGGCCGTTCCCTCACTGTTTCCAGGATGGCTTCGCGGGCCACATGAAACCAAGTCGCAGGCCACATCCAGCCCCCAGGCCTTGTGTTTGACATGTCTGCTTTAAACACTCATGCTCATTGGCTACCATCAGATGAAGGAAAGCTACCTGAGATCAACCTAAGCAAGTTGTGCTTCCTTTTTCTGGTTCTTTGGCTATATCTTTTCTTAGAACGCAGTACGGATAATTGAACAAACTATGTTGCATTACATTCTTGATTAAATTATCTTTCCATTGATATATAATTTGATGGTACTACTCCAAAAAGAGGGGGTGTTATTAGCCATCCAACCTCAAATGTACACTTTTTCCAAAAGGTTTCCACAATTTTGGCCACTGCTTTAAGTCAGTAACATGGTTGTTAAGTGAATCTGGCGTCCCCCGTTGACTTTGCTTTTCAGAAGTTCACGTGAACCTGGGACACGGCAACCGCCCTAAATAGGAGTCAGTTGAGAAGCGCCTGAATTTTGATCACGTGACCGCGGGGAGGCTGCCACGGTCATAAGTGTGGGAAACGGTCCTAAGTCCCTTTTTTCAGTGCCCTTGTGAACTCTGAACGGTCACTAAATGAAGTGCTGTAAGTTGGGCACTGTTTGTACGAGCCGCTTGCCAAAGCGTCTAGATTTTGATCACATGACCGTGGGGGACGCTGCCACGGTCGCAAGAGTGAAAAAACGGTCATAAGTCATATTTTTTCAGTGCCATTGTAACTTCAAACAGCCACTAAACCAACGGTTGTTAAGTCGAGGACTTACTGGATCTGTTCAACAGCTCAGTGCTAAGCCTCCTGGGATCATGGATAATAATAATAATAATAATAATAATAATAATAATAATAATAATAATAATCATCATCATCATCATCATCATCATCATCATCATCATCATCCCAGGCCCTTGGTAAGGACACAATAGGTAGACAAAATGCCAAATCCAGTCTGAACATCTGGCTGATTGTGCGATGATCCATAACAATAACAATAACAATAATAATAATAAAAGTTGGAAGGGACCTTGGAGGTCATCTAGTCCAACCCCCTGCTCAGGCAGGAAACCCTATAACATTTCAGATAAATGGCTGTCCAGTCTCTTCTTAAAATCTTCCAGTGTTGGAGCATTCACCGCTTCTGGAGGCAGGTTGTTCCACTGGTTAATTGTCCTCACTGTCAGGAAGTTTCTCCTTAGTTCTAAGTTGCTTCTCTCCTTGAGTAGTTTCCATCCGTTGCTTCTCGTCCTGCCTTCCGGTGCTTTGGAGAACAGAACAGAATAAGAAGGGACCTTGGAGGTCATCTACTCCAACCCCCCTGGTCAGGTGGGAAACCCTATACCATTTCAGACAAATGGCTGTCCAGTCTCTTCTTAAAAACCTCCAGTGTTGGAGCATTCGCCGCTTCTGGAGGCAGGTTGTTCCACTGGTTAATTGTTCTCACTGTCAGGAAGTTTCTCCTTAGTTCTAGGTTGCTTCTCTCTTTGGTCAGTTTCCATCCGTTGCTTCTTGTCCTGCCTTCAGGCGCTTTGGAGATTAGCTTGACTCCCTCTTCTTTGGAGCAGCCCCTGAGATATTGGAACTGAGATGGTCTACTAACCTTCTCAATGGCTTCTTGAAGGACCAAACTGTGAACTTTTAGGATGCCGGATAAACCCAGTAAGGCCGTCGCATGAGCCGTTCAGCTCTCTGGCTGCGGGCAAGTTTTCGGTTCCCAAATTTTGGGTGGCATTTGAGACCAGGATGTTTTAACAGGATAATGAGAGGCTGCGTGTCCAGTTCTCTTCTGCGTGGGCCGCAGAGATGATTAGAGGGTCCAGTTTCCCTTTTAATAATATCTGGCTTCGAAGCCGAGGCAGCCGGTGCAGACCACCCAGCAAGGGAGACCTCCTCAGCGGGTCATCGCGGATGAAGGTCCACTGAGAAGGGCACCCCAGAAGTCGCTTGCAGATTTCCCAACTTTTGGGGTGCTTGACTGTGGCTTCGTTTCTCAATCTTGGCCACTTGGACATGGATGGACTTCAACTCCCAGAATTCCCTAGACAAGCTTGCTGGGAGATGAGATCCAGCCATGTTAATGAGGAATTCTGGGAGGTGAGGTCCAGCCATGTTTGGGTGGGGAATTCTGGGAGCTGCACCCACGCTGGCTGGGGGATTCTGGGAGTTGAAGTCCACCCGTGCTGAATGGGGAATTCTAGGAGTTGAGTTGCACTCATGATGGCTGGGGAATTCTGGGAGTTGAAGTCCATTTATGCTGGCTGGGGAATTCTGGGAGTTAAAGTCCGCTCATGATGGCTAGGGGATTCTGGGAGTTGAAATCCAGTCATGATGGCTGGGGGATTCTGGGAGTTGAAGTCCACACATTGCTGGCTGGGGAATTCTGGGAGTTGAAGTCTACCCCTGTCAGCTTTAGAATTCTGGGAATTGAAGTCCACCCACGCTGGCTGGGGAATTCTGGGAGCTGCAGTGCATCCACGCTGGCTGGGGAATTCTGGGAATTGAAGTCCCTGCCTCTTAAGTGCCAACATTCAGAAGCATGGATTCAAATACATCAACTGAAGGAAAAATTTTTGAGAATGCCACACTGTGTTTTTAAAGGAGGATAGAGGGACACACTTAGGAAACCCACAAATTGTGGCCTCATAACTGCAGAGTCTCCCCTTTTGTGCAGTGAGTTCATTGCCTGCATGGACAAAAGTTGTGGGCCTTCAATCCTGACACCACAGCCACAATCATGCCAATTTTGACACATGCCCCACGTCTGTTATCTGTACCAGTTATGGCGCTTCCCTTTTAAACACCCATCGAAACCTCTGATTTAGGCCCGGATCATAAGAATAAATGCTACGTTTGAAAGCTTTCCTACCATTTTCATGATTTATTTTTTCCTCATTCATCTGTTTGGCATTTAATGTCAAATACAGGCAGTCCTTGACTTATGACCACAAATGAACCCTGAATTTCCATGGCTAACCGAGACGATCCTTAAGTGAGTTTTACCCCGTTTTATGACCTTCCTTACCAACATTGTTAAGTGAATCACTGTGGTTGTTAAGTGAGTCACACAGTTGTTAAGCGAATCCGGTTTCCCCCTCGACTTTGTTCATCAGAAGGTCGCAAAAGGGGATCAGGTGACACACACCCCCCCCGGGACACTGCAACCGTCCTAAGTACATGCCAGTTGCCGAGCATCCAAAATTAGATCACGTGACCATGGGGAGGCTGCAACAGTCCTAAGTGTGAAAAAATGGCCATAAGTCGCTTTTTTCAGTGCCGTTGTAACTCCGGTCACTAAACAAATGGTCGTAAATTGAAGACTACCTGTAGAAAACGTAGGATTTACTCTGAGATAACCTGGTGGTCTCCCATCCAGACGGGAAATTCAGCTGTCCTCAACTTTTTCAAGACTAGCAAGGACGATTAAGAGTTCTCACTGCATGGGATAAACAGCCTTTCAGCTTCAATTAAAAAAAAAATACCCCCAAAATATACAAATACAAAAAAAGTCGGACTGGAATTTATTGGAATGTATTAGTTCCTCTGAAAGAGCATATCGAATTGTTCAATTTAATGCTTGAAGGCTATTGCAACGAAAAAAGAAAAAAAGAGTCATTTGGAAGAATTGTTGGGGAAACAGATTTTATACCCGCGGTGTATTATTTACTACTGCCTCGTGCCAAATTCTCCTCAGGTTTCAAGAGATGGGAATTGGTTTTTTTTAACCTCAGCCGGTTAACACCTCGTCAAAACGTTCTCCCTCCTTTGTTCTCCGTGCTGAGGCGAGGCTAATGTCTGAATAAAAATGTAGAACAACGTCCACGTTAAACCGTCGTTTCCGTTATTTGCTCGGCTATTTTAGAAAAACGACGCGACGTGGTTCTGTTTGGGAATTGCGAATCTGTCATGGGCACGCTAAGGAGCTAGACTACCATATAGCACGGGGTTTTTTTTCCTGTGATTTTTAGAGAGAATCATAGCGTAACAGAACTGGAAGGGACCTCGGAGGTCTTCTAGTCCAACCCCCTGCTCAAGCAGGAGACACTACTATACCCTTTTTGACAATCTCTTCTTAAAAACCTTGGGTGATCGCATACCCACAACTTCTGGAGGCAAGGAGTTCCACAGGTGAACTGTTCTCACTGTGGGGAAATTTCTCCTTAGTTCTAGGTTGCTTCTCTCCTTGATGAGTTTCCATCTGTTGCTTCTTGTCCTGCCTTCAGGGGCTTTGGAGAATAGGTTGACACACACACACCCTCTTCTTTGGGGCAGCCCCTCAAATATTGGAATACTGTTATTATGTCACCCCCTAGTCTTTCTTTTCCTTAAACTAGACCAGGGGTAGGCCACCTGGGCTCTTTTATGACTGGTGGACTTCAACTCCCAGAATTCCTGAGCCAGCCATGCTGAGGGGAAAGGGAGAGGTTTCCAAGCTGAACCACACTGGCTCAGGAATTCTGGGAGTTGAAGTCCACGAGTCATAAAAAAGCCAAGGTTGCCTACCCCTGAATTAGACGTACCCAATTCTGGCAATTGTTCTTCCTATGTTTTTAGTTCCCAGCCACCCTGTTATACATATTTTGCTATGGTTTTTAGAGAGAGTAACAAAATAACAGAGTTGGAAGGGAACTTAGAGGTCCTCTAGTCCAACCCTCTGCTCAAGCAGGAGACCCTATACCAGTGATGGCGAACCTTTTAGAGACCCAGTGCCCAAATTGCAACCCAAAACCCACTTAGGCATCGTCGGGTGCCAGGTGGGTGTGGCCCATTGGGTGGGTGTGGCCCATTGGGTGGACGTGGCTGTGGTGGTAACGGCAGACTGGGTGGGACTAAAAAGTTCAAGTTGCAAGATCTTTTTTTTTCCCGCAAGAAGTTGAAATTGACTGATTGATTGAACCTTTTTTTTTTTTGCACATGGCGGCAGAGACCTAAAGCGAAAAGGTTTTATAAAACCCAGCTGAAGGCCTAGGACTGGAGCGACGGCGCGCGTGCCCACAGAGAGGGCTCTGAGTGCCACCTCTGGCACCAGTGCCATAGGTTCACCACCACTACCCTATACTATTTCAGACAAATGGCTGTCCAGTCTCTTCTTAAAAACTTCCAGTGTTGGAGCATTCATAGCTTCTGGAGGCAGGTGGTTCCGCTGGTTAATTGTTCTAACGGTCAGGAAGTTTCTCCTTAGTTCTAGGTTGCTTCTCTTGGAGGTCCACCCATTTGCACTATTCAGGTGATCCTTCTGAAGGCACAGTTAAACCTCCAAGTGGTCTCAGTGACTCTCACAGAGAGTACTAACAACCAGATGACTGCATGGAATATAAGTCCTTCCATCTTCCACCATCCCGTCAGAACTGAAGAAGCTTCTTAGATGACAAGCGAAACATCTTCAAGGAAAAACAAAGGGAGCCCAGTTGTCTTTTGGAAAAAAAAGCACCTTTGGGACAACCAGAATCGCCCACAGACAAATCCAATTATTGGTAACTTTCTTCCCACCACCCCCTCCCCACCCTACCACCCCCAAGTATTTCAACAATGCTATCTGCAAGCGATGAGTATTTTAGCGCAGGGCTTTTCAACCTTTTCACCCATTGTACCACTTTTAGGATATGGCAACATCCGAGTACCACCAGTCGCCTAGCAAGGTGTCAAAAACTTGATGACCAAAAAAAAAAAAAAGGAAAAGTACAGGTACTTTTACAGGTAGTCCTCGACTTACAACAGTTCACTTAGTGACTCTTCGAAGTTACAATGGCCCTGAAAAAAGGGCCCCCCAAGCCACAGCCGAGCAAGACACCTGCCTGCCCACCCGGTGGCGCTCTTCCTCCTGTCCGAGGTGTTCATTGTTGTGAGCATTTCTGTTGAGAATTGGCAGCGGGGGTGGGGGATGTTTGGTTTTTATTCCCCCCGTCTGCTGGGTGGTTGCAGCAGGTTTTGGTCCCTTCACATGACCCTGGGACACTGTGACCGTCATAAATATGAATCAGTTGCCAAGCATCTGAATGTAAATCACAAGACCCTGGAGATGCTGCAACAATCCAGCTGATCGACGCTTCTTCTGGGCTCAGCAGAAGCACCAGGATCAGCGCTGCTTTCCAGCTGATTGGTGCTTTTTCAGGGCTCAGCAGAAGCACCAGGATCAGTGCTGAGCTCCAGCTGGATCCTGGCACTGATCCTGGCGCTTCCGCTGAGCCCAGACAGCCCTGCAGCCCCAGCCGTCTCTCGCTCAGGCTTGTGTGGTGCTGCCACCAGTTCAGCTCATTCCCCTCCCCCGCTACCACTTTTCTAGGATGGTCACATACCACCTGCCAGGTGCCCATGTACCACAGGTGGTACCCGTCCCACTGGTTGAAAAGCCCTGTTTTAGCGCACCCTGTTCAAAGCACCGTTCACCTTTCTTCTTAATTTGCTCCTTTTCCAACCAAACCCTCCGCTCGTTGCAAAGAGTCAACACGGTGGTATAATTAGTTTTCACATGAGCAGTGGGCCGTGCTCCCATCTGGTTGGGATTTTGCTGCCTTCCCCACACCCAGCGGAGAGAACGGGGCGGAAATGGAAAGCCGAAAGTGATCCCAGTTGTTTTGTTGCAAAACTCAAACCTGCTGCCCAGACCTAGAGCAGAATCGTAACCCTCCCCGCCTTTCCGAAGGCTTCAAAGTCACGAGATTCCTCTGCGCGCTGGGTTCATCCAGATGAGGAACCCGACTGACATGCCCAACACACAGGGAAGCGATTAGCCGGTTTTTCAAGCTCTCTCTAACTCAAAACCCAGCGGATGACAGAGTAACAGAATAACAGAGTCGGAAGGGACCGTGGAGGTCTCCCAGTCCAACCCCCTGCTCAAGCAGGAGACCCTCTACCACAGGGCTTTTCAACCTTTTCACTCATTCTACCACGTTTAGGATATGGCAACATCCAAGGACCACCAGCCGCCTAGCAAGGTGTCAAAAACTTGATGACCCCCCCCAAAAAGGAAAAAAGTGATACAGTACAGGTAGTCCTCAACTTACAACAGTTCCCTTAGTGACTGTTCGAAGTTACAACGGCACTGAAAAAAGTGCCCCCCAAGCCACAGCCGAGCAAGACACCTGCCTGCCCCCCCGGCCGTGCTCTTCCTCCTGTCCGAGGTTTCCATTGTTGTGAGCATTTCTGTTGAGGATTGGCAGCAGGGGAGGGGTGGGGGGGTGTTTGGTTTTTATTTCCCCCCCCCCCCCGTCTGCTGGGTGGTTCCAGCAGGTTTTGGTCACTTCACATGACCCTGGGATACTGTGACCGTCATAAATATGAAACAGCTGCCAAGCATCTGAATGTAAATCACAAGACCCTGGAGATGCTGCAACATTCCAGCTGATCGGCGTTTCTTCTGGGCTCAGCGGAAGCGCCAGGATCAGTGCTGCTTTCCAGCTGATTGGTGCTTTTTCAGGGCTCAGCAGAAGTGCCAGGATCAGCGCCGAGCTACAGCTGGATCCTGGCGCTGATCCTGGCGCTTCCGCTGAGCCCTGACAGCCCCGAAGAAGCGCCGATCAGCTGGAAAGCGGCACTAATCCTGGCGCTTCCGCTGAGCCCTGACAGCCCTGCAGCCCCAGCCATCTCTCGCTCAGGCTTGTGCGGTGCTGCCACCGGTTCAGCTCATTCCCCTCCCCCGCTACTTTTCTAGGATGGTCGCGTACCACCTGCCAGGTGCCAATGTACCACAGGTGGTACCCGTACCACTGGTTGAAAAGCCCTGTCCTAGACAACCCTGGACAGGCTCAGCCCCTAAATCTCCTGGACGGTGATTGGGCTTGTCTGTCTCCAGGTCTAGTGGTGAAGGTCCTCAATTAGGAGTGGGGAAACTCAAATCCTCCTAAACTCTCAGCCACAGAAGCTTCTTGGGGACTTGGATGGGACCTTTGGTGTTC
>NW_015388096.1:158028-161936 GCF_001527695.2 Protobothrops mucrosquamatus | reverse complement strand
CTTCCAGCTCTGTTATTCTGCATTCTGCATCCTCGCCCACTCTTAGCAGAGTCCATCTCTCCTTCTGACAGCAAACACGCTTCCGTATCACCCTTGTAACCCCCTCTGGGGCTCCCAAATTTCTCCACCAATTAATAGGGAAAAGATGAGGCAATCCGCCGTAGCATCTCCTTGGCAGACCCAGTCACCCGTTGCCCCGTTCTGCATTCTTCTTTCCTTCCCTCCCGTCCTTCTGTGAAGTCACTGCTTCTCATTAAAAGCACCCTGCGTATAGTCTCATCTCTCCAAACATCACATTCCGCTCACAGACTAATAGGTTCCAGTAAAATTGGGGAGGGATAATAATGTCCAGAATCAAACTCAACAGAGAGAAGAAGAAGAAAGAAACAACATGCCAGACAGTGGGAGGGGAGGGAGGGGAGAGGCCTAGAGCCATCTGGGTGTGCAGCTTCGGAAATTAAGAATAGAATAGAATAGAATAGAATAGAATAGAATAGAATAGAATAGAATAGAATAGAATAGAATAGAATTAGAAATAAGAATGGAATAGAATGGAATGGAACAGAACAGAACAGAAGAATAGAATAGAATAGAATAGAATAGAATAGAATAGAATAGAATAGGATAGGATAGGATAGGATAGGATAGGATAGGATAGGATAATAGAATAGAATAGAATAGAATAGGATAGGATAGGATAGGATAGGATAGGATAGGATAGGATAGGATAGGATAGGATAATAGAATAGAATAGAATAGAATAGAATAGAATAGAATAGAATAGAATAGATTGTAGATTAAAATAGAATAGAATAGATTGTAGATTAGAATAGAATAGAATAGATTGTAGATTAAAATAGAATAGAATAGATTGTAGATTAGATTAGAATAGAATAGAATAGAATAGAATAGAATAGAATAGAATAGAATAGAATTAGAAATAAGAATGGAATAGAATGGAATGGAACGGAACAGAACAGAACAGAACAGAACAGAAGAATAGAATAGAATAGAATAGAATAGAATAGAATAGAATAGAATAGAATAGAATAGAATAGGATAGGATAGGATAGGATAGGATAGGATAGGATAGGATAATAGAATAGAATAGAATAGATTGTAGATTAAAATAGAATAGAATAGATTGTAGATTAGAATAGAATAGAATAGATTGTAGATTAAAATAGAATAGAATAGATTGTAGATTAGAATAGAATAGAATAGATTAGAATAGAATAGAAGAGAAGAGAAGAGAAGAGAAAAGGAACAAAATACAGAATAGAATAGAATAGAATAGAATAGAATAGAATAGAATAGAATAGAATAGAATAGAACTGGAAGGGACCTTGGAGATCTTCTAGTCCAGCCCCCTACTCAAGCAGGACAACCTATATCATCTCAGACAAGTGACTGTCCAATATTAGTACCGCTTTATAAAGCCTTAGTAAGGCCACAGCTGGAATCCTGCCTCCAGTTTTGGTCACCACATCACAAAAAATGTCGAGACTTTGGAAAAAGTGCAAAGAAGAGCAACTAAGATGGTTAAAGGCCCGGCAACAGCTACCCCGTGTGAAAAATGGTTATAACTCACTTTTTTCAGTGCTGCTGTAACTTCAAATCGTCATTAAATGAATGTTTGTAGGTCAAGGACTACCTATAAGTCTTCTTTAAAAAAAAAGCCTTAACATTCTATAGCCATAATGTTATGCAGATGGACTGCCGTAACCTCTTGACCCAATTCTTTTTTTATATATATATTTTATTATTTTTTTAGTTTTATAGTCAAATACTTAATAGACTTTACAATGCCTTGGTAAGGCCACACTTGGAAATACTGCATCCAGTTTTGGTCACCATGATGTAAAAAAGATGCTGAGACTCTGGAAAGAGTGCAGAGAAGAGCAACAAAGATGATCAGGGGACTGGAGGCTAAAACATATAAAGAACGGTTGCTGGAATTGGGTCTGTCTAGTTTAATGAAGAGAAGGACGAGGGGGGACATGATAGCAGTCTTCCAATATTTCAGGGGCTGCCCCAAAGAAGAGGGAGTCAAGCTATTCTCCAAAGCGCCTGAAGGCAGGACAAGAAGCAACGGATGGAAACTCATGAAGGAGAGAAGCAACTTAGAACTAAGGAGAAACTTCCTGACAGTGAGAACAATTAACCAGTGGAACAACCTGCCTCCAGAAGCTGTGAATGCTCCAACACTGGAAGTTTTTAAGAAGAGACTGGACAGCCATTTGTCCGAAATGGTATAGGGCAGTGGTGGTGAACCTATGGCACGGGTGCCAGAGGCGGCACTCAGAGTCCTCTCTGTGGGCACGTGCGCCGTCGCCCCAGTCCTAGGCCTTCAGCTGGGTTTTATAAAACCTTTTTGCTTTAGGCCTCCACCGCTGTGTGCACAAAAAAAAAACGGTTCAATCAATCAATTTCAACTTCTCGCGGGGGGGGGGGGAGATCTTGCAAAGTTAGAATTGATTGATTGAACTTTTTAGTCCCACCCAGTCTGCCGTTACCACCGCAGCCACACCCACCCTGTGGGCCACATCTACCCAATGGGCCACACCCACCCAATGGGCCATACCCACCCAATGGGCCATGCCCACCCAATGGGCCACACCCACCCGGCACTCGACGATGCATAAGTGGGTTTTGGGTTGCAGTTTGGGCACTCGGTCTCTAAAAGGTTCACCATCAGTGGTATAAGGTTTCCTGCCTGAGCAGGGGGTTGGACTAGATGGTCCAAGTTCCCTTCCAACTTTGATGATGATGATGATGATGATGATGATGATGATGATGATGATGATTGGACTTCATCTCCCAGAATTCCTCAGCCACCATAAATCTTTTGTCCTAATCATGATTTATACCCAATGAATGAGGTCCTGGTGATGGAGCTGTTGCAGGCTACGGAGGTGAGGATGTGATGTCCTCAGCCTTGGGAACTTGAAGAAACACTGATTTAAATGATTTCTTTGGCTAAAGATATAAGTTCTCATTAATCCATGGAAACCGTAAGAATCAAACTTAGCCGGCTGGGGAATTCTGGGAGTTGACGTCCATCCGTCTTCAAGTTGTCCCCGTGGAGAAGCACTGTCCTAACAAATGCGTAAATTGACAGAATTTAGCAACAGAATTGGAAGGGACCTTGGAGGTCTTCTAGTCCAGGGCTTTTCAACCTTTTCACCCATTGTACCACTTTTAGGATAGGGCAACATCCGAGGACCACCAGTCGCCTAGCAAGGTTTCAAAAACTTGACCAAAAAAAAAAAGGAAAAAAGTGATAAAGTACAGGTAGTTCTCAACTTACAACAGTTTGCTTAGTGACTGTTTGAAGTTCCAATGGCACTGAAAAAAGTGTCCCCCAAGCCACAGCCGAGCAAGACACCTGCCTGCCCGCCCGCCCGCGCTCTTCCTCCTGTCCGAGGTTTTCATTGTTGTGAGCATTTCTGTTGAGGATTGGCAGCAGGGGTGGGGTGGGGGGGGGTGTTTGGTTTTTATTCCCCCCGTCTGCTGGGGGGTTGCAGCAGGTTTTGGTCACTTCACATGACCCTGGGACACTGTGACCGTCATAAATAGGAATCAGTTGCCAAGCATCTGAATGTAAATCACAAGACCCTGGAGATGCTGCAACATTCCAGCTGATCGGCGCTTCTTCGGGGCTCAGCAGAAGAACCAGGATCAGCACCGAGCTCCAGCTGGAGCCTGCCGCTGATCCTGGCGCTTCCGCTGAGCTCTGACAGCCCCGAAGAAGCGCCGATCAGCCGGAAAGCGGCACTGATCCTGGCACTTCTGCTGAGCCTTGACAGCCCTGCAGCTCCAGCCATCTCTCGCTCAGGCTTGTGCGGTGCTGCCACCGGTTCAGCTCATTCCCCTCCCCCGCTACCACTTTTCTAGGATGGTCGCGT
>NW_015388096.1:151359-157032 GCF_001527695.2 Protobothrops mucrosquamatus | reverse complement strand
TATGATGGTTGCAGGATCCCAGGAGGGTCACGTGACCCCCTTTGGCGACCTTCGGACGAGCAAAATCAACGGGGGAAGCCGGATTCGCTTAACAACCCATGTGACTCGCTTAACCACTGCTGTGATTCACTTAACAACTGTGGCAAAACTTAACCCGTCTCACTTAACAGCAGAAATGTTGAGCTCAATTGTGGTCGTACGTTGAGGACGACCTGACGTTGAGAGCCACAGGTGGAAAAATGCTCATTTTAGTATTTCTACTATTAAAAGATATTCTCCCGTGTAGCAAAACAGCGTTGACCCCCAAGTAAAAGTGCTTTAAGAATAAAGTTGGAAGGGAGCTTGGAGGTCATCTAGCCCAACCCTCTGCTCAGGCAGGAAGCCCTATACCATTTCAGACAAATGGCTGTCCAGTCTCTTCTTAAAGACTTCCAGTATTGGAGCATTCACCACTTCTGGAGGCAGGTAGTTCCACTGGTTAATTGTTCTCACTGTCAGGAAGTTTCTCCTTAGTTTTAGGTTGCTTCTCTCCTTGGTTCATTTCCATCCGTTGCTTGGAAATTCTTCTTTCTTCCTGGACCAGCAACTTAGAAATGCGAACGACATGAAGAGACATTTTATCACGCTGGGAGGACATGCAAAAAAAAAAAAAAATCTAAAAAGGCAAAATACACACTTTGATAACGAGGGATTTTCAAGATTAATGTTCAATTGAAGCCAGAACTTTTCCTTTTAGGACTAATGGATAATAAAGATTTAGAACAAAACAAACAACAAAAGAGACAAATGGAAGATTATTTCAAGATGAGTGTTAAGACTCTCTCAAGTTAACAGCCTCAAGCAAAAATCCGTGCGCTTTTCTCGGCAAACCACACGGATGTGGTTTTGCTGCTATAGGTAGTCCTCAATTTACAACGGTTTGTTTAGCGACCATTTGCAGTTACAACGGCACTGAAAAAACCAAAAAGGCTTAGGTCCGGTCCTCGCACTTATGACCATCACAGAATCCCCGTGGTTACGTGATCGAAATTTGGGCGCTTGGAAACTGGCATGTACTTAGGACGGTCATTTGCATCCTTTTAGAGAGTCATTGAGGCCACCTGGAGGTTTACCTGTGTCCTCAGGGTCACCTGAGTGGTGCAAATGGGTGTGGAGCCTTCTACAATACGGTCCTTTCAACAATTCCAAGAAGGCTCCACACCCATTTGCACCACTCGGGTGACCCTGAGGACACAGGTAAACCTCCAAGTGGCCTCAACGACTCTTTAAAAGAATGTGAATGACCAGCTGTCTGCAAGGAGTATAAATCCTTCCCTTCCCCACCATCCAGTGGACTTTCTTGTTTTTTCTTTGAAAACTTCTTCGCTTCTCATCCAAAAAGCTACTCTACCTCTGACTGGAGGGTGGGGAATGGAAGGATTTATACTCCTTGCAGACAGCCGGTCATTTGCATTCCTTTAAGAGAGTCGTTGAGGCCACCTGGAGGTTTACCTGTGTCCTCAGGGTCACCCGAGTGGTGCAAATGGGTGTGGAGCCTTCTTGGAACTGCTTAAAGAACTGTTGTAGAAGGCTCCTCACCCATTTGCACCACTCAGGTGACCCTGAGGACACAGGTAAATCTCCAGGTGGCCTCAACGACTTTCTAAAACAGGGATGTCAAACTGCCGGATGTGTCATGCCGAAACCACGCCCACCCCATTGCCAGCAATGGAGGAAAAAGTCACGATACATCGTGACACGTCACGTGACATTGCGAGTTTGACATCCCTGCTCTAAAAGAAGCAAATGACCAGCTGTCTGCAAGGAGTATAAATCCTTCCATTCCCCACCATTCAGTCAGAACCTGAAGAAGCTTCTTGGATGAGAAGCGAAGACGTTTTCAAAGAAAAAACAAGAAAGTCCACTGGATGGTGGGGAAAGGAAGGATTTATACTTCTTGCAGACAGCTGATCATTTGCCTTCTTTTAGAGAGTCGTTGAGGCCACCTGGAGGCTTATCTGTGTCCTCCACACCCATTTACACCACTCAGGTGACCCTGAGGACACAGGTAAGCCTCCAGGTGGCCTCAACGGCTCTCTAAAAAGATGCATATGACCAGCTGTCCGCAAGGAGTATAAATCCTTCCGTTTCCCCACCATCCAGTCAGAACCTGAAGAAGCTTCTTTGGATGAGAATCGAAACGTCTTCAAAGAAAAACAAGAAAGTCCTGTTGGCTCGTGAAAAAAGCATCTTTGGGACAAGCCTGACCTGGATGACTGAGAATCTCCATCGACGCTTGCTTGCTTATTTATTTCTTGAGTGAGTGAGTGACTGAGTTGGTTGGTTGGTTGGTTGGTTGGTTGGTTGGTTGGTTAGTTAGTTAGTTAGTTAGTTAGTTAGTTAGTTAGTTAGTTAGTTAGTTAGTTAGTTAGTTAGTTAGTTAGTTAGTTAGTTAGTTTCTATGGCCGCCCGACTCTGGGTGATCGACGCTTTGATTGCATTTTATCTCTATCCCAATTTCTATTTCGTTTTATCCTTTCCATAGTATTTAATCCGTTCAGCTCCAAAGACAAGGCAGTTCTGGTTCATCCTGTTGAGCCAGGGCTTTACCTGACCTATTTCTAATTTAGAAGAATGCATTTTTTTATTTTTTTTATTTTTTTATCAAACCGGTCAGTCCTAGAGGAGATCAACCCCGACTGCTCTTTAGAAGGCCAGATCCTGAAGTGGAAACTCAACGACTTTGGCCACCTAATGAGAAGGAAGGACTCACTGGAGAAGAGCCTGATGCTGGGAAAGATGGAGGGCAAGAGAAGAAGGGGACGACAGAGAAGGAGGTGGCTGGATGGAGTCCCTGAAGCAGCAGGCGTGAGCTTCAATGGACTCCAGAAGATGGTAGAGGACAGGAAGGCCTGGAGGAACGTGGTCCATGGGGTCACAATGGGTCGGACACGACTTCGCAACTAACAACAACATTTTTTTATTGGTTATTTATTTATTTGTCAAATTTACCGACTGCCCAGCTCTCTCTCTCTCTCAAAAGGATGGTTGCTGTAGCAGAGACAAAACTGAAGCGGAAGATGAATGATATGCCAAATCTGTTGGGGGGGGGCTGTTTGGATCTTGGATGCCAAAAAAAAAGGCACTCTTCAAAGAAAATAGGTTTAGAATGGAAACAGTGACGCGAAATCCTTTTTTAAATAATAATAATAATAAAGTTTTTATTTTGACATTTAAAATAAAAAATAAAAAATTCATTGGTTTCAGGTTTGCCTTGCCCAGTTATTTTCTGATCTAATGTGTCCAGCTGTCTTTAATAGCCTTCCTGTCCTCATTTATTTAGGTATTTGACATTGTTTAACTTTTGTAAGCAGCTCAAGATGCCAAAGGTACGAAAATATTCCTTCCTCCTCCTGTTTTGCCCGCAACAACAACCCTGTGGGGTGGGCTGACACAGAGGGACTGGCCCGAAGTCACCCAGCTGTCATTCATGCCTAAGGCAGGACTAGAACTCTCCGTCTCCTGGCGATTGGCCCAAAGTCACCCACCGGCTTTCATATCTAAGGCGGGACTAGAACTCTCCGTCTCCTGGTGATTGGCCCAAAGTCATCCAGCTGGCTTTCATGCCTAAGGCGGGACTAGAACGCACCGTCTCCTGGTGATTGGTCCAAAGTCACCCAGCTGGCTTTCATGCCTAAGGTAGGACTAGAACTCTCCGTCTCCTGGTGATTGACCCAAAGTCACCCACCTGGCTTTCATGCCTAAAATGAGACTAGAACTCACTGTCTCCCAGTGATTGGCCCAAACTCACCCAGCTGGCTTTCATATCTAAGGCGGGACTAGAACTCACCATCTCCTGGGGATTGGCCCAAAGTCACCCAGCTGGCTTTCATATCTAAGGCAGGACTAGAACTCACCGTCTCCTGGGGATTGGCCCAAAGTCACCCACCTGGCTTTCATATCTAAGGCAGGACTAGAACTCACCATCTCCTGGGGATTGGCCCAAAGTCACCCAGCTGGCTTTCATATCTAAGGCAGGACTAGAACTCACCATCTCCTGGGGATTGGCCCAAAGTCACCCAGCTGGCTTTCATATCTAAGGCAGGACTAGAACTCACCGTCTCCTGGGGATTGGCCCAAAGTCACCCACCTGGCTTTCATGTCTAAGATGAGACTAAGACTCACCATCTCCCAGTGATTGGCCCAAAGTCACCCAGCTATCTTTCATGCCTAAGGCAGAACTAGAACTCACCATCTCCTGGGGATTGGCCCAAAGTCACCCAGTTGACTTGGTTCAATTCTGCTTCTATTTTGATCTCAGGCTGCTTTTGTCTTGCTCTTTTGTTATTCTTCTAAAACCTTTGGAGCTGCATTAAAATCAAAAGCATCCTATGCCTATTTTATTTTATTTATTTTTTTACTGACCGAGAGATTAATTAAGTAATTGATACAGTGCCGTGCCTTTTTTTTTTTTTCAAAGGTTTAAAATGCAGGCCATGTTGTCCGGGCATCAAAGGGAAATAACTCATGCTCCTTCTGCTCCAAATAATTCTAATTTCTTCCTTAAGCAGAAGAAGACCAGTTTTCAAAATTTCTTCCCTGCAGTTCACGCAAGCAGCTTCCTTCTCCTGTTACACAAACTTGAGTCCTGCGGAATAAACAAGTTGATAGCTTCAAGGGAAGACAAATCCCCCTTTTTTTTTTTTTGCAGGGGGGGAATGTTTTGTTGTTAAATCCCCTGGTTTTGCTGTTTTTTTTTCCTGGAATTCTGCCACAAAGCTTTATGCAACTCAATTTGCAAGACACACACACACCCCTCAAAATGTCGGGGTTTTTTGAAAATGCATCTTATCAAAAATATACCCCTGAAAAAAGCAATTGCAATTGCAGATAGAGGGGAAATATTTGTTCTAAAAAAAAAAAAAAAGAAAAACCCTGCCCGGATTAAATTTACATAACAAATAAAAACATCAGGGGGAATGATGTTTAAAAAAAATAAATAAGGTTTTCCAGAGTTGGCGTAAACAACTAGGAAGATCGCTAAGGGAAGGTTGTGTACCAAGGCACCGTGTGTGAAGGAGAGCTGTGAACGAAAACAGATGCAGCTTTTTAAATTCGTCTTTTTCCCCAACAACAACAAAAAAAAAGCATCCGGAAAAGCTGATGGATGGGTTGCTACTGTTATATCAGAACAAATATCCCTTTGTGTTGATCTACAATTCCCTCACGCCTTGTTCTGATCTTCGTGTAATCTTCGTGTAATTCAGAAAAGCTATCCCCAAAAGTTTATGGGATAGACAGAAGGAGAAGAAAGGAAAAATCAGGAATTAAGGAACTGAATGAAAGGAGAAAGGGGGAAATTTAATTTATTTATTTTTTTGGTTGGGTCCTTGGTGCTCTCTGAGTTTTGTTGTTTTCTTGCAGACGTTTCATGACGCAGCTAGGGAACATCATCGGTGCTAGAAGGGAGGGGGGTTTGCAGAGAGGAGGAGGAGGAGGAGGAGGAGGAGGAGGAGGAGGAGGAGGAGATGACTATGGGTTTTTTGGTGGTCTCTGAGTTGGTTGGGTTTTTTGGTTGGGCCTGGCAGTGTTGGAGAGAGTGTGTTTTTCCCCCCCTTGGTAGTCCCTTGATTAGGGCACTGTTTTCTGCTTGACTGTTTGTCTGGTGGTAATCCATGCTTACCTGGGTTTCTC
>NW_015388096.1:143122-151130 GCF_001527695.2 Protobothrops mucrosquamatus | reverse complement strand
ATCATCATCGTCAGTACTAGAAGGGAGTGGGGTTTGTGGAGAGGAGGAGGAGGAGATGGAGGAGGAGGAGATGGAGATGGAGATGGAAATGGAGGAGAAGGAGATGAAGGAGGAGAAGAAGGAGGAGGAGGGGATGGAGATGGAGGAGGAGAAGAAGGAGGAGGAGGAGATGGAGATGGAGGAGGAGGAGGAGGGAGGCGGAGAAGGGAGGAGGAGAAGGAGAAGGGAGGAGGAGGAGATGGAGATGGAGGAGGGAGGAGGAGGAGATGGAAATGGAAATGGAGGAGAAGGGAGGAGCTGGAGATGGAGGAGGGAGGAGGAGGAGGAGGAGAAGGGAGGAGGAGGAGATGGAGATGGAGGAGGAGGGAGGAGGAGGGAGGAGGAGGAGATGGAGATGGAGATGGAGATGGAGGAGGAGGAGGAGATGGAGATGGAGGAGGAGGGAGGAGGAGGAGAAGGGAGGAGGAGGAGATGGAGATGGAAGAGTTGGAGGAGGAGGGAGGACGAGAAGAAGGGAGGAGGAGGAGGAGATGGAGGAGATGGAGATGGAGGAGAAGGAAAAGGAAAAGAAGGGCTGTGGGGTTCTTTGTACTCTCTGAGTTTGATTCTTTTCTTGGCAGATGTTTAATGATTGAACTATGTAACATCATCAGCTAGAAGGGAGTGGGGTTTGTAGACCCTAAAGAGACTAAAACTCCCAGTCTCAGCAGCATCGAGGATCCCAAATATTCTCTTCTATTGGAGTGTTTCTATTCTTTTCTTGAGGAAAGTGTGGCAGCCATGTGATGGTATGTGTGAATGGCCTTGGGGGGTGAGGGGAAGAGATGCTATCTAGGAAACAGTCGGAGAAGAGAGGCTGGAGCCCTCAGTGGCTTAACGATCAGAGGAAGAGAATGAGGAAGGATCACCTTAATGTATCAGTCATCAAAAGTGGAGATGGGAAGTTTCGTACTTTCAGACTTACAAGACAAACCGTACTCAACGAGTAGTCCTCAACGGCACTACATCCACATGGAGAGAAGTAAGCAGTGGGGTACCACAAGGCTCCGTCTTAGGCCCAGGACTCTTTAATATCTTCATAAATGACTTAGATGAGGGAACTGAATCCAATTTGCAGATGACACCAAACTGGCAGGAGCAGCCAACACCCCAGAAGACAAGCTCAGGATCCAAAAAGATCTTGACAAACTTAAACAATGGGCCCTGTCCAACAAAATGAGTTTCAATGTGGAGAAAAGCAACGTTTTACACCTGGGCAGAAAAACCCAAAGGTCCAAGTACAGACTGGGCGAGACCTGGCTCAAAAACAGCAACTGTGAGAGGGACCTTGGAGTCCTGGTGGACAATCACTTGACCTTGACCCAATCGTGTGCAGCAGCAGCCAAAAAAGCTAATATAATCCTGGGTTGCATTAACAGAGGAATAGAATCAAGATCACGTGAAGTATTAGCACCGCTTTATAAAATCCTAGTGAGGCCACACCTGGAATACTGCAGCCAATTTTGGTCACCATATCACAAAAAAAACGTTGAGACCTTAGAAAAAGTTCAGAGAATAAAAACTAAGATGATCAAAGGCCTAGAGACTAAAACCTATGAAGAACAGCTATGGGTCTTGGGTTTGGCTAGTCTAAAGAAAAGAAGAAGTAGGGGAGACACGATAGCAGTGTTCCAGTATCTGAGGGGCTGCCCCAAAGAAGAGGGGGTCAGGTTGTTCACCAAAGCACCAGAGGGAAGGACGAGAAACAATGGTTGGAAACTGATCAACGAGAGAAGCAACCTGGAAATGAGGAGAAACTTCCTGACAGTGAGGACAATTAACCAGTGGAACAGCTTGCCACCAGAAGTCATGGGCGCTCCATCACCGGAGGTTTTTAAGAAGAGACTGGACAATCACCTGTCTGAGATGGTGTAGGTTCTCCTGCTTGAGCAGGGAGCTGGACTAGAAGACCTCCAAGATCCCTTCCAGCTATTCTATTCTATTCTATTCTATTCTATTCTATTCTATTTTATTCTATTCTATTCTGTTCTGTTCTGTTCTGTTCTTTAAATATAGCCTTACACTAAAGTAAATTAGCTCTTCTAGTCCTGTTTCCTGTCTGGTTTACCCATTAGGATAGAAAGACTGGTACCTTCCAGGAAAAACAACAGAGCATTGTGGAAAACGTCAGAATTTTCATAGCTGGAAGCAACCACATTTATGATTACAAACAAAATGATCATCAGGGGGCTGGAGGCTAAAACATGCAAAGAACGGTTACTGGAATTGAGGATGTCTAGTTTAACGAAGAGAAGGACGAGGGGGGGGGGGATGATAGCCGCCTTCCAGTATCTCAGGGGCTGCCCCAAAGAAGAGGGAGTCAAGCTATTTTCCAAAGCGCCTGAAGGCAGGACAAGAAGCAACGGGTGGAAACTAATCAAGGAGAGAAGCAACCTAGAACTAAGGAGAAACTTCCTGACAGTGAGAACAATTAACCAGTGGAACCACCTGCCTCCAGAAGCGGTGAATGCTCCAACACTGGAAGTTTTTAAGAAGAGACTGGACAGCCATTTGTCTGACATGGTATAGGGTTTTCTGCCTGAGCAGGGGGTTGGACTAGATGACCTCCAAGGTCCCTTCCAACCTTATTATTGTTATAAACAACCTGCCTCCAGAAGCTGTGAATGCTCCAACACTGGAAGTTTTCAAGAAGAAACTGGACAACCATTTGTCTGAAATGGTATGGGCTTTCCTGCCTGAGCAGGGGGTTAGACTAGATGACCTCCAAGGTCCCTCCCAACTCTGTCATTATGTTCTTCTATTATTATGACCCGCTGCATTCATCCAATCTTTTTCACCTTCCCCCCCCTGCACATATTCTGCTAAAATTGAGGTACAGGGTGGCGAGACCACCGCCTGATTTCTTTTAAACATCTCTCTCTTTCTCTCTCTCTCTCTCTCTCTCTTTCATGATCGTTTTACCTTGGTTTACAGAAGAAAATAAATGCATGCAAATTCAAGAAACCCAAACTGGGTAAACTGGGCATTTAAAAAAAGAGAGAGAGAGAGAGGGTTGCAAAGATTGACGCGATGATTAGCCCGAGTATTTTGTTTCCTAGAATATTACCTGGAGCAAAACCACATCAGATCTAGGAAAGGAAAACAGAAAGAAGGAATGTTTGCCTTACAATCACAAAAGCCGTGGCATTCTTTGCAAAGAGAGGTTTACACAATCCCAAAAAGATCAGGGAATAAANAGAGAGAGAGAGAGGGTTGCAAAGATTGACGCGATGATTAGCCCGAGTATTTTGTTTCCTAGAATATTACCTGGAGCAAAACCACATCAGATCTAGGAAAGGAAAACAGAAAGAAGGAATGTTTGCCTTACAATCACAAAAGCCGTGGCATTCTTTGCAAAGAGAGGTTTACACAATCCCAAAAAGATCAGGGAATAAAAAACAAACAAAAGACAAGTCAGGCCGTCACAGTTTACAAATCTGGTAGCTTGTATAAAAATTTCGATGGGGGAGTTTTCGTTTCTGGCCATTCCAGTCATTGAACCGCCCGTGGGAGGCAAAGATAGGAGGGGAGGGAGGGAAGGGAAGGGACTGTGGAAAGTCAGCCCCCCCCCAGAGAAGGAAATATTAAAAGGGCAGAAAAATATATTTTCTCAAAGGATCTTAAGGAGGCAGAAAAGCATGCCCATTTTTTTTAATAGCCCCAAGTCTCCCTCGCCCAAGCAGAAACCAGCTCTGTAGAAATGCAGAAGTGATAATCCATTCAGGAAGGTTGGAAGCCCCCAGCTAGAAGATTAGGAAGACAAAGACACCTAAAATCTACATACCCCACCCAAACTCTAAGATGGGACATAATAGGATTAACACCGAGACACCAAAGGGCACAGTCAGACTCAGGTCAAAGTTCATGCCACAGGAACAACTCCAAACAAAAGGCTCCAGAGGGTATAAAAACTCGCTCCCTACATGTGCTTTTCTCTCTTTTCTTCCAGAGCCATCTTCTTGTCTGGCTCTCCTCTTCAATAAACTGCAACCTTCTTTCTAAAGCAGTCACCACGTTGTTTATTCCCGGCTTGGACTGAACCACGATGAAGACGTTTCCTTCGACAGGACAAATTCAGAGCAAGTTGAGAGGGGCTGATTTTATCCCAGTTTTCAGGGAGATCCGCCTGGCTTGGCCTGCTGACCTCGGCATACGTTGCGCGGGGAGAGAGAGAGATCTGTCCTTTTGTCTCTGAAAGCTGATTCATATATTTGGGGGGGGGACTGCTTTATGAGTGACAAGTCATGCTAAATTCTCTGGCTTTCACCATGTAGTCTGTCAGTTTGAAAAAGGAAGGAAGGAAGGAAGGAAGGAAGGAAGGAAGGAAGGAAGGAAGGAAGGAAGGAAGGAAGGAAGGAAGGAAGGAAGGAAGGAAGGAAAAGACTTCATCAGGAGGAGGAGGAGGATTGTGGAGTCCTTGGTGTTCACTGAACTGACCCAATTAGGTAGCATTCAATGCACTGGGGAACATCATCAGTGCACTGGGCAATGAAACACCTGCAAGAAAACCACAAAGTTCAGAAAGCAACAAGGACCCCACAGTCCTCCTCCTCCTCCTCTCCCCAAACCCCCATCCCTTCTAGCACTGATGATATTACCTAGTTGGGTAATGAAACGTATTGTTGAAGGAAAAATCTACATCAGGGTTCAGTCCAAGCCGGGAATAAACAACATGGCGACTGCTTTAGAAAGAAGGTTGCAGTTTATTGAAGAGGAGAGCCAGACAGGAAGATGGCTCTGGAAGAAAAGAGAGTGAGCACATGTAGGGAATGGGTTTTTATACCTTCTGGAGTCTTTTGTTTGGGGTTGTTTCCTGTTCCTGTTTGAGGCTTTGTATTTCCTGTGTCATGTATTTTGACCTGAGTCTGGGTATGCCCTTTGGCAGTTGCGGGTTAATCCTATTGTGTCCTGTCTTGGAGTTTGGGTGGGGTGTGTAGATTTTAGGTGTCTTTCTCTTCTTAATCTTCTAGCTATGGGCCTCCAACCTTCCTGCTGCTGCAAGAAGATCGCACAGACTGACTACAAACAGCGGCACGACAAAGGAGCAACAATGGTGCATTGGAAGATCTGCAAGAAATATCATTTGCCTGTAAGCAAGAACTGGTGGGATCATAAAATAGAGAAAGTCATAGAAACTGATAAAGTTAAACTGCTCTGGGACTTCAGAATTCAAACAGACAAGCACCTGCAACGTAACACCCCGGACTTAATAATTGTGGATAAGAAAGACAAAAAAGTCCGGATAGTGGACGTGGCAGTGCCTGGAGACAGCAGAATAGACGAGAAAGAACTGGAGAAGATAACAAAATACAAAGACCTACAAATAGAAATAGAAAGACTGTGGCAAAGGCAAGCAAGGGTCGTACCAATAGTAATAGGCGCCTTGGGTGCAATCCCAAAACAACTGGAGCACCACTTGAACACCATCATCGGCACGGACAAATTCGCCATTAGTCAATTGCAAAAGGCGGCCTTACTAGGAACCGCTTCCATCCTGCGACGAGATCTGTAATACCATCAAACATCCACATCTGCCTGTCCTTGGGAAGGACTCGATAGGTAGACAAAAATGCCAAATCCAGTCTGAACATCTGGCTGACTGTGTGATGATCAATAATAATAATAAAGTTGGAAGGGGCCTTGGAAGTCTTCTAGTCCAACCCCCTGCTCAGGCAGGAAACCCTATACCATTTCAGACAAATGGCTGTCCAGTCTCTTCTTAAAGACTTCCAGTGTTGGAGCATTCAAAGATTCTGGAGGCAGGTAGTTCCCCTGGTTAATTGTTCTACCTGTCAGAAAATTTCTCCTTATTCTGTATCTTCTTTCTCTTTGATCCTCAACGTAGGTCTGTCCATTTCAGCACAGTCCAATATCAACAACAACAACAATAATAATAATGTTGCTGCTTCTATCCTGCGACGATATCTGTAATACCATCAAACATCCACATCTGCCTATCCCAGGTCGATAAGTAGACAAAAATGCCAAATCCAGTCTGAACATCTGGCTGACTGTGTGATGATCAATAATAATAATAATAATAATAATAATAATAATAATAATAATAATAATAATAATAATAATAATAATAATAATAATAATTTTGGAAGGGACCTTGGAGGTCATCTAGTCCAACCCCCTTTGCTCTCTTTTCCTCTGCTCAGCCTCTTCCTGCTGATTGAATTTGTCCGCCAGAAAATAAATGGATTTATTTGCCTCCCTGTTTACAAGCCCCCCCACCCCACCCCCACCCCACGTAACAGGACAACAGAGTCGACAAAGCTATGGACCTCCAGATGGGCTTGAATCACAATTCTCGGCATCCCCCAGCAGGTCTGCTGGAATGTGGGGTTGCACAACATCTGGAGGCTTAGCAAAACAATCCTGCTCAAAGTGAAAGGAAAATAAAAGTGAAATTCTCCCCAGTCACTCTTAGAAAAATGTCCTCCTCCCCCCACTATCGCCACTGACGGACAACAAGAACGGGGCCTTTAGTTAAACCAGCGGTTCTCAACCTATGGGTCGCGACCCCATTTGGGGTCGATCGACCATTTCACGGGGGTCGCCAAGCAAGGCTGTCCGCCATTTTTTTTTCCCCTTTTCCGGCGGGTGCCTTACCTCCCTTGGGCTGGGCCAGCTGGTGGTCGGCCTGCTCCGTCTCTGCCGCTTGCCAGCTACGCCTCGGCCGGCGCAGGGGGCGGAACCATACATGTGCGGCGCTCCCGGGCAGGGATAGTCCTCAACTTACGACCAGTTGGGTAGTCCTCGACTTACAACCGGTTTAGTCCTCGACTTACGACCGGTTTAGTCCTCGACTTACGACCGGTTTAGTCCTTGACTTACGACCGGTTGGGGGTCGCAGCATTAAAAAGGTTGAGAACCACTGAGTTAAACCCTTGTGGAAATGTCAACTCTTGATGGCCGGCCGGTGGGTGTAACCAGATGCTCAGCTGCTTAGGAGTATTTTAAAAAAATATGAGCTCAATTTATATAAATGTATATATATATATATATATATATGTGTGTGTGTGTTTGTTTTTGTGTGTGTGTGTATGTACTGTATATGTATATCTGTACATATATTTCTAGTCCCGCCTTACGCACGAAAGCCAGCTGGGTGATTTTGGGCCAATCACCAGGAGATGGTGAGTTCTAGTCCTGCCTTCAGCATGAAAGCTGGCTGGGAGACTTTGGGCCAATCACCAGGAAATGGTGAGTACTAGTCCCGCCTTAGGCACGAAAGCCAGCTGGGTGATTTTGGGCCAATCACCAGGAGACGGTGAGTTCTAGTCCTGCCTTAACCACAAAAGCCAGCAGGGTGACTTTAGACCAATCACCAGGAGACAGAGAGTTCTAGTCCTACCTTAGTCACAAGCTGGCTGGGTGACTTTAGACCAATCACCAGGAGACAGAGAGTTCTAGTCCTACCTTCAGCATGAAAGCCAGGCTGGGTGACTTTGGGCCAATCACCAGGAGCCAGTGAGTTCTAGTCCTGCCTTAGCCATAAAAGCCAGCAGGGTGGCTTTAGACCAATCACCAGGAGACAGAGAGTTCTAGTCCTGCCTTAAGCATGAAAGCCGGCTGGGTGACTTTGGGCCAGTCACCAGGAGACAGTGAGTTCTAGTCCCGCCTTAGCCTCAAAAGCCAACAGGGTAATTTTGGGCCAATCGCTCTTTCTCAGCCCTTTCTCTTTCTCTCTCTCTTCCTCTTTCTTCCTCTCTTTTTCTCTTTCTCTTTCTTTCTCTTTCTCTCTCTCTTTCTCTCTCTCTCCTTCTCTTCCTCTCTTTCTCTCTTCCTCTCTTTCTCTCTTTCTCTCTTTCTCTCTCGCTCTCTTTCTCTTCTTGTCTCTCTCTCTCTTTCTCCTTCTCTCTCTTCCTTTCTTTCTCTCTCTTTTTCTCTTTTTCTTTCTCTTTCTCTCTATCTTTCTCTCTCTCTCTCTTTCTCTTCTTAACTCTCTCTCTCTCTCTCT
>NW_015388096.1:140835-142234 GCF_001527695.2 Protobothrops mucrosquamatus | reverse complement strand
CTCTCTTTCTCTTCCTGTCTCTCTCTCTCTCTTTCTCTCTCTTTTTCTCTCGCTCTTTTTTCTCTCTCTCTCTCTTTCTCTTTGTCTCTCTCTCTGTTTCTGTTTCTCTCTCTCTTTCTTTCTCTCTCTCTCTTTCTCTCTCTCTTTCTCTGCCCACCGAGAGTAATTCCCAAAATTACCACCAAAGATATTGTTTACAGGGTAGGCAGCTGTGAATCTGCTGGCTGTGGCTTTCTGTTTATCAAAGGCATTGTTCCTGTCAACAAGAGAAAATTGCTGTGTGTTATAATGTGTGCGCTTTTGCGGAGGTGCTGAGTGGAGAATTGGGAACTGGTGCGCAAGCCTGGTGGAAAACACACTTTTCAGAAGGAGCAAGCCGAGAGGAGCACGGAAATGCTCAACTTTGGGCTCGCTTATACAGGGCGGGCAAACCCTGGCGGTCCTCGCACTTACAACCGTTCATTTAGTGACCGTTCAGAGTTACAACGGCACTGACAAAAGGGAGTTAGGACCGCTTTTCACACTTACGACCGTTGCAGCCTCCCCGTGGTCACGTGATCAGAATTCGGAGGCTCGGCAACTGGCATGTACTTGCGGCAGTTGTGACATCCCAAGGTCACGTGATCCCATTTTGCAACCTCCTGACAAACAAAGTCAATGGGAGAAGCCAGATTCACTTAACAACCATGCAAAGAGAGGTCATAAAATGGGGCAAACTTTACTGAACATCTGCCTTGCTTAGCAACGGAAATGTTGGACTCTGTTGTGGTGGTAAGTTGAGGACGGCCTGTAATGAAACCCTTCGGTCAGCACAGGGTGGTCAGATTCTTGTCCTTGCGTGGACAAACCATGATTGATAGCCTAATAGCAGTTTGTGGATGGCAAAAAAGAGTACAGAGAAGAGCAACGAAGATGATCAGGGGATTGGAGGCTAAAACATATAAGGAACGGTTGTTGGAATTGGGTATGTCTAGTTTAAATAAGAGAAGGACGAGGGGGGACATGATGGCAGTGTTCCAGTATCTCAGGGGCTGCCCCAAAGAAGAGGGAGTCAAGCTCTTCTTCAAAGCACCAAAAGGTAGGACAAGAAGCAATGGATGGAAACTCACCAAGGAGAGAAGCAACCTAGAACTAAGGAAAAACTTCCTGACAGTGAGAACAATTAACCAGTGGAACAACCTGCCTCCAGAAGCGGTGAATGCTCCAACACTGGAAGTTTTTAAGAAGAGACTGGACAGCCATTTGTCCGAAATGGTGTAGGGTTTCCTGCCTGAGCAGGGGGTTGGACTAGATGACCTCCAAGGTCCCTTCCAACTGTATTATTATTATTATTATTATTATTATTATTATTATTATTATTATTATTATTATTATTATTATTATTATTATTATTATTATT
>NW_015388096.1:133873-138800 GCF_001527695.2 Protobothrops mucrosquamatus | reverse complement strand
AAAGAAAGAAAGAAAGAAAGAAAGAAAGAAAGAAAGAAAGAAAGAAAGAAAGAAAGAAAGAAAGAAAGAAAGAAATTGCATACCCCTCTTATGGGTGGTATGGAAATATTCAAATATCACCAGGATGCGGCATGGAAATATCTGCGGCCGGAAAAATGTGCTTAGTTAAATAAGTATGGTAAGGATTTGATGGAGACCTGCTGATTTCAGTAAACATCTCATCAGCTCTGGGATGGTTTCCTACTTGGCCAGAATTGCCAATTATAAGCCGCATTTTGCACTTTTGGATTCTGAAACCATCCCAAGTGGGGAGGGAAACAGGGTGGCTTGGAAGAGCCAGGAAAGGCCCAGCGCTCGGGATCCTGTTAAGACCCCTCCCCAGAGGAATTCTCTGTTTTCCTTCAACTCCCTTTGGAATTTCTCAACTGTCTCTCTCTGGAGGATGCATTTTCCTCCATTTAGCCTCTTCCCATCAAGTTGTGGATGCTCCTAGGCTGGACGTTTTCAAGAAGAGACTGGACAGTCATTTGTCTGTTAGAATAGAATAGAATAGAATAGAATAGAATAGAATAGAATAGAATAGAATAGAATAGAATAGAATAGAATAGGAGTAGAGTAGGAATAGAATAGAAGAAATAGAATAGAGTAGAATAGAATAGAAATAAGAACAGAACAGAAAGAACAGAATAGAATAGAATAGGAGTAGAGTAAAATAGAATAGAGTAGAGTAGAGTAGAGTAGAATAGAATAGAATAGAATAGAATATATGAAATAGAATAGATGAAATAGAATAGAGTAGAATAGAATAGAATAGAATAGAATAGAATATATGAAATAGAATAGAATAGAATAGAAATAAAAATAGAAATAAGAATAGAATAGAGTAGAACAGAACAGAACAGAACAGAACAGAATAGAATAGTAGAGTAGGAATAGAATAGAAGAAATAGAATAGAGTAGAATAGAATAGAATATATGAAATAGAATAGAATAGAAATAAGAACAGAATAGAATAGGAGTAGAGTAGAATAGAATAGAATAGAATAGAATAGAATAGAATAGAATAGAATAGAATAGAATAGGAGTAGAGTAGAATAGAGTAGAGTAGAGTAGAGTAGAGTAGAGTAGAGTAGAGTAGAGTAGAGTAGAGTAGAGTAGAGTAGAATAGAATAGAATAGAATAGAATATATGAGTAGAGTAGAGTAGAGTAGAGTAGAATATAATATAATAGAATAGAATAGAATAGAATAGAATAGAATAGAATAGAATAGAATAGAATAGAATAGAATATATGAGTAGAGTAAAGTAGAGTAGAGTAGAACAGACAGAACAGAACAGAACAGAACAGAACAGAACAGAACAGAATAGAATAGAATAGAATAGAATAGAATAGAATAGAATAGAATAGAATAGAATAGTCATTCTGGGCCTGGGCAACAAAAAATTAGCTACCGGTTCTGCCAAACTGGTGCAAACTGGCTGAATCCCACCACTGCTTGTAGCCTTCGGAAAAGTTGGGCAGGCAGGGGAAAATGGCAAGTTTTTGCTGTTTCACTTCCCTATCATAAATCTTCAGGTCTTCTTCAGCCAGAGCGAATCGGTCACTATGACTCATCAGCTACATCCAAGGATAATCTGATTATTTTTCAAGAAGGATAAAATCCTTAGGCTCTCGTGAGCTCACTCCGTGTCCTTCAGATCCTCGGGGACGTTAATAACTTGAAGGCTGGGGGGGGAGGGGAGGGGGAATTGCAACATCTGGGATCGTAAGCCCAAGGAAGCAGAGGGGAGAATTGGGGTTGGATCCAGATGTGTGGCTGCTGTCTTGCTGCCTTTGGAATGAAAAGCACATGGGGACCATTAAGAGGCTTCCAAAATGAAGGGGGATTTAAAAGGTAGCAATGTTAGATGAGCCTGGTCGAAGCTCAGCAACACTTTTGCAGCTCCCTTTTTGTTTCGGTGAAGTGTCGATGGAGATTCTCCATCCTCCAGGTCATGCTTATTTCAGGACTGGACCTTCTTGTTTTTCTTTGAAGGCATTTCGCTTCTCATCCCAGAAGCTTCTTCAGGTTCTGACTGGATGGTGGGGAAGGGAAGGATTTATACTCCTTGCAGACAGCTGGTCGTTTGCCTTCTTTTAGAGAGTCGTTGAGGCCACCTGGAGGCTTATCTGTGTCCTCAGGGTCACCCGAGTGGTGCAAATGGGTGTGGAGCCTTCTTGGGACTGCTGAAAGGACCGCGTTGTATTTGTGTCCTCAGGATCTCGGAGTCCTAGTGGACCGTCACCTAAATAGGAGCCAGCCGTGTGCTGCAGCTGCCAAAAAGGCCAACACAGGCTGCATTAACAGAGGGGCAGAATCAAGATCACGTGAAGTGTTGATACCACTTTACAAGGCCTTGGTAAGGCCACGCTTGGAATACGGCATCCAGTTTTGGTCACCATGATGTAAAAAAGATGTTGAGTCTCTAGAAAGAGTGCAGAGAAGAGCCACAAAGATGATTAGAGGTCTGGAGGCTAAAGCATATAAGGAATGGTTGCTAGAATTGGGTATGTCTAGTTTAATGAAAAGAAGGACTAAGGGTAACATGATAGCAGTCTTCCAGTATTTGAGGGGCTGCCCCAAAGAAGAGGGAGTCAAGCTATTCTCCAAAGCGCCGGAAGGCAGGACAAGAAGCAACGGATGGAAACTAACCAAGGAGAGAAGCAACCTAGAACTAAGGAGAAACTTCCTGACAGTGAGAACAATTAACCAGTGAAACAACCTGCTGTCATGTAAAAATATAAAAATACCAGACAGTTCTGCATATTGTCAAAGCAAGAATATACAGTATTTGCAGCGTTGACACCTGCCTCCAGAAGCTGTGAATGCTCCAACACTGGAAGTTTTTAAGAAGAGCCTGGACAGCCATTTGTCTGAAATGGTATAGGCTTTCCTGCCTGAGCAGGGGGTTGGGCTAGATGACCTCCAAGGTCCCTTCCAATATCATCATCATCACCACCACCACCACCATCATCATCATCATCATCATCATCATCATCATCATCATCATCATCATCATCATTATTATTATTACTACAGTGCATAGCTTTGAAATGATTGAGACTATCAATATTTAGCGATGCAGGAGCGTGAACGGATTTCCCGAAAACGTGGCAGACTACAGGAATCATTTGCGCTTCAGTTGGAGATGCAGACAACACAGACTCATCCCCATCATCCTGCGCCCGTCTTCAGCCGTGAAGGGACCCAGGGCAGAAAAACATCCTGCAGCCAAGAAGGCTCCACACCCATTTGCACCACTCAGGTGACCCTGAGGACACAGAGATAAATCTCCAAGTGGCCTCAACGACCCTCTTAAAGAAGGCAAATGACCAGCTGTCTGCAAGGAGTATAAATCCTTCCCTTCCCCCATCATCCAGTCAGAACCTGAAGAACCTTCTGAGATGAGAAGCNTGCAGCTCACGCAAAAGCGGTGTTATATGGGAGCGACGAGTCCCTCCCAACACCGCCCGCGCGGCCGCATTCTGGACTAGCTGGAGCCTCTGGATGCTCCTCAAGGGGAGCCCCATGTAGAGAGCATTGCAGTAGTCCAGGCGGGAGGTGACGAGAGCCTGAGTGACTGTGCGCAAGGCGTCCCGGTCCAGAAAAGGCCACAACTGGTACACCAGGCGAACCTGATAAAACGCCCCCCTGGTCACGGCCAAGTGATCTTCCAATGTCAGCCGTGAATC
The DNA here is from genome assembly GCF_001527695.2 of Protobothrops mucrosquamatus. NCBI lineage: Eukaryota > Metazoa > Chordata > Lepidosauria > Squamata > Viperidae > Protobothrops > Protobothrops mucrosquamatus. The sequence continues at coordinate 135,067 of NW_015388096.1, read as the reverse complement.
CAGGAGGACTCCCAAGTTGCGTGCCCTCTCTGAGGGGGCCAGAATTTCGCCCCCTATAGTCAGCGATGGAATCAGCTGACTATGCCGAGGCGCCGGCATCCACAGCCACTCGGTCTTGGAAGGGTTGAGTCTGAGTCTGTTCCTCCCCATCCAGACCCTTACGGCCTCCAGGCAACGGGCCATCACATCAAGGGCATCGTTGGGGTGGCCTGGGGTGGAGGACTTCCACGGGGAACAACTGCAAAAACCAAGAATTGTGGCTTATGTGCTGGTGACCTAGATGCACAGCCTTTTTGCTTCATCCTGCAATTCTTGACCTTAGAAGTCAACACCAGGGTTCGTGGCCTGTTGTTTCACAACACGGATTATACATAGATGAGGAACAGGCTGGTTCAGGAAACCAAATGCTGTGTCATATAGGGTTCATTATTCATACATTATTGCATTAACATATAAAACCTTGGAAAAACTGGGTAGGTTTCCAGAAGAATGGATGAGTCAGAAGTCAAAAGAAGAACTCAGAAAAGCAGAATAACAGAGTTGGAAGGGACCTTGGAGGTCATCTAGTCCAACCCCCTGCTCAGGCAGGAAACCCTATACCATTTCAGACAAATGGCTGTCCAGTCTCTTCTTGAAAACTTCCAGTGTTGGAGCATTCACCACTTCTGGAGGCAGGTAGTTCCACTGGTTAATTGTTCTCACTGTCAGGAAGTTTCTCCTTAGTTCTAGGTTGCTTCTCTCCTTGATGAGTTCCCATCCGTTGCTTCTTGTCCTGCCTTCAGGTGCTTTGGAGAATGGCTTGACTCCCTCTTCTTTGGGGCAACCCCTGAGATATTGGAACACTGCTATCATGTCCCCCCTCGTCCTTCTCTTCATTAAACTAGACATCCCCAATTCCAGCAGCCTTTCCTTATATGTTTTAGCCTCCAGTCCCCTCATCATCTTTGTGGCTCTTCTCTGCACTCTTTCTAGAGTCTCAACATCTTTTTTTACATCGTGGTGACCAAAACTGGATGCAAGATTCCAAGTGTGGCCTTACCAAGGCCTTGTAAAGTGGTATTAACACTACACATGATCTTGATTCTCTCCCTCTGTTGATGCAGCCTAGGACTGCGTTGTCCAATCCAGCTCTTTTGACGATCAACATAACATTCCTGATGTGTGAATTCTGTGGCCAAGAATAGCTTCAGGAAA
>NW_015388096.1:118884-132222 GCF_001527695.2 Protobothrops mucrosquamatus | reverse complement strand
GAAAGAAAGAAAGAAAGAAAGAAAGAAAGAAAGAAAGAAAGATACAAGGATCACAAATCCAGATTAAATGAATGATCTGAATTAGATGGTGTGCAATTTGTAGAACTTCATATGCCAGCATAATAGGCATTTCAAGTTCAGTGCTAAAGAAAAAGTCTTTGCATTAGGAGACTGGAGGCTAAAAACATACGAAGAACAGTTGCAGGAACTCAGTATGTCTAGTTTAATGAAGAGAAGGACGAGGGGGGACAGGATAGCAGCCTTCCAATCTCTCAGGAGCTGCCCCAAAGAAGAGGGAGTCAAGCTATTCTCCAAAGCACCTGAAGGCAGGACAAGAAGCAACGGATGGAAACTCATCAAGGAGAGAAGCAACCTGGAACTAAGGAGAAACTTCCTGACAGTGAGAACAATTAACCTGCCTCCAGAAGCTGTGAATGCTCCAACACTGGAAGTTTTTAAGAAGAGACTGGACAGCCATTGGTCTGAAATGGTCTACTGCTTGAGCAGAGGGTTGGACTAGATGACCTCCAAGCCTCGTATTCTGTGATTCTACTTTAGAGACGTCCTGTAATTTGCAATGAAAAGCCTCCGTTGTTGCCTGCAACTATTGGATTCCCATTGGTGAGTTTACTGAAACCAAGCGACATAAATTAATAATAATAAAGTTGGAAGGGACCTTGGAGGTCATCGAGTCCAACCCCCTGCTCAGGCAGGAAACCCTATACCATTTCAGACAAACGGCTGTCCAGTCTCTTCTTAAAAACCTCCAGTGTTGGAGCATTCACCGCTTCTGGAGGCAGGTTGTTCCACTGGTTAATTGTTCCAACTGTCAGGAAGTTTCTCCTTAGTTCCAGGTTGCTTCTCTCCTTGACTAGTCTCCATCCATTGCTTCTTCTCCTGCCCTCAGGAATTAGATCCTTTGCACCTCACACATTGATCAAGATGTTGTCCTGGTTCCGTCAGATGAAACTCTTCAAAGAACTTCGAGGCATTGTTTACCTTAAAGAATCTTTTTTTGAGAAGCATAGAATCGGCACTAACACAATCAAAGCCAAAAACTGGATTCCCCTCCCCTGGACACATAGTATCAAAGCACAATTCCCTCCTGCAATTAACCGTCATAAATCACATTCTCCAATTAGCTTGAAATGCAGGCTTCGCCTCCAGTTCCCCGGCCCGCCAATTCTTATCATCTCTTATTTCAACAACCTTGATTCTCACGCTAGGTTCAGTATTGTTATGTCTAGCTGAACTCTCATGCACATTCCTCTCCCCAGCATCATCTAACTCTAACTCTAAGAGTAAAACATAAGAAGAAAATGGCTGCCTCTCCAGCTGTTGTCAAAGCAAAAACATTCGATGTTAGCAGCGTCGACAGATGTCTTGCTTGTTTGGGACTTTCCAGCATCTTCAATTTTTTTATAGCTTCCCAGCAGAAAAGGGAGGTGGGGGAGAGAAAATAATAATAATAACGTCCGCTGAAATACTCCAGATTTGTTCCAAATGATATTCAATAGAAGAACAGCCAGACCCTAGCAGACCTCGACTGACCTGCAAGGCGGGGTGGGATTCAAATGTTTTTCACGCTGCGGGAACTTAGTCAAATAAAAAAAGAATCCTGTAAAATCCCGGATCAAGAGGCAAAGTTTGAGTGGTTGAAAATTGCGGCATTCCCGTAAATTTTTGAAGTTGGGGGGGGTCCCCCACGTTCTCAGAAAACCCCCATCAATTTTTTGAAGAATCCTGCAGTTCCACCCCAATTGTGGAAAGTCAACAAAATTGGATTGGGTAGCAAATGAAGGGGAAAACACCAGGAAATCCCACAGCTATGGGCCAGTTTGGGAAATTTATTTTTATTTTTTAAAAATACACATGGATAAATTGCCGTCGATGGAAACTCATCATGGAGAAAAGCAACCTAGAACTAAGGAGAAATTTCCTGAGAGTGAGGACAATTAACCAAGGGAACAGCTTTGCCTCCAGAAGCTTTGAATGCTCCAACACTGGAAGTTTTTAAGAAGAGACTGGACAGCCATTTGTCCGAAATGGTATAGGGTTTCCTGCCTGAGCAGGGGGTTGGACTAGATGACCTCCAAGGTCCCTTCCAACTCTGTTATTCTGCATGGACGTGGGCAGGAATGGAGACTTCCCTTTTTGTTCTATTTTTTACTGGGTTTAATATTATTTCGTCGTTGTTGTTGTTGTTGATTCTGTATTCGGATTTTTTCGTTTAAGTTTGTTAAATCACTGTTGCATCGTTGCACTTAACTTCAATATTTATTAGCTGTAACAGCCACATTGCAGCTTGTTAATCTACTAGGCCAGGGGTAGGCAACCTTGGCTCTTTTATGACTGGTGGACTTCAACTCCCAGAATTCCTGAGCCAGCATGGCTCAGCTTGGAAACCTCTCCCTTTTCCCTCAGCGTGGCTGGCTCAGGAATTCTGGGAGTTGGAGTCCACACGTCTTAAAGTTGCTGAGGTGGAGAAACAATGGACTAGGCCAGGGGTAGGCAAGCTTGGCCCTTTTATGACTGGTGGACTTCAACTCCCAGAATTCCTGAGCCAGTATGGGGGAAACTATGGCCCCCTCATGACTCGTGGACTTCAACTCCCAGAATTCCTGAGCCAGCATGGGGGAACTATGGCCCCCTCATGACTCGTGGACTTCAACTCCCAGAATTCCTGAGTCAACATGGCTCAGCTTGGAAACCTCTCCCTTTCTCCTCAGCGTGGCTGGCTCAGGAATTCTGGGAGTTGAAGTCCACCAGTCATAAAAGAGCCAAGGTAGCCTACCCCTGTACTAGGCCTTTACACGATAGACTGGTCAACCTGCATTTTAATTTTGCAAGCCCTGTTAATAAGTTATCTGCCAATAAGGTGGTGTCAACCTTTAATTATTTTAATTGTAAAAGCTTTGAACCCAAAACTCTTTTCTCTCGCCACCCCTTCTATAGTTCATCTTCAGCGGCTGGAGTGGCCTGTATCTTTGCTGAAAAATTATTATTATTATTATTATTATTATTATTATTATTATTATTATTATTATTATTATTATTATTATTATTANGCTGAAAAATTATTATTATTATTATTATTATTATTATTATTATTATTATTATTATTAATAATAATAATAATAATAATAATAATAATAATTTTTCAGCAAAGATACAGGCCACTCCTGTATAATAATAATAATAATAATAATAAAGTTGGAAGGGACCTTGGAGGTCATCTAGTCCAACCCCCTGCTCAGGCAGGAAACCCTATACCATTTTGGACAAATGGCTGTCCAGTCTCTTCTTAAAAACTTCCAGTGTTGGAGCATTACCGTTTCTGGAGGCAGGTAGTTCCACTGGTTAATTGTTCTAACTGTCAGGAAGTTTCTCCTTAGTTCTAGGTTGCTTCTCATTTCATTTACACTGGGAAATTTCAATCGCTAAGGGAGACGATTGTTAAGTACGTTTTGCCCCGTTTTACAACCTTCCCTGCCACAGCTGCTAAGTGGATCACTGCAGTCAGAGCTGAAGAAGCTTCCTTGGGTGAGAAGCGAAAGGTCTTCAAAGACAAAACAGGACAGTCCAGTTGCCTCCTGAAAAAAAAGAAGCACCTCTGGGATAAAAATAATCAAGTTCCCCCCCCAAAAATGGCATTTTCCCACCCATCCTTGGCAGAGATGTCCGCCATCTTCGCACGCCGCAATAAAGTAAGTCCTCGACTTACGACCGCAATTGAATCCCAAATTTCTGCGGCTCCAGGAGTCAGTTTGTGAAGTGAGCTTTGCTCCGTTTTACGACCTGTTAAGTGGATCGCTGCAGTCGTTAAATTAGCCACGCAGTCGTTAAGCGGATCCGGCTTCCCCCATTGACTTTTGCTCATCAGAAAGTCGCAAAAGAGGATCACGTGACACACACACACACACACACACACACCAGGACGTTGCGACTGTCAAAAATACGAATCGGTTGCCGAGCGTCTGAATTTTGATCACGTGACTCGTAGGGATGTGTAACGGTCGTTAAGCGTGAAAAACGGTCCTAAGTCCCTTTTGACATTGCCGTGGCAACTTCAAACAGTCAGTACGTGAACTGTTGTAAGTCGAGAACTTACCTTTACTTGTTACTCCGGGTTCTGTCGCTTAAACAGGGACATTTGGGGTTATCCAGGATGCCTCCTTCTCTGACCCGGTTCCTGCCTTCTGAAATGTCATAAACCTTGATTCACGATCGTCCGTGATCCCCGAGCATTTAATAAGATCTTGGAAAACTGGATGTTCCCGACAGCGTGGGTTTTGGAAGTTAAATCTGCTCCTTGGTGAGATGGGCTATTTATTAATGGAGCTGGAATGGTCCCAGGGACATAATTAATCCTTGTTTTATTCCTGCCTCTGGCATCCAGAGTTGCAATTAGGAGATTGGCGGCTGAATAAACTGATATAATAAATAAATGAGGGCTGTGTATCTTCTCGCTAGTGCAAGATTCACAGTCCTTGTTGTTGTTAGTTGCGAAGTCGTGTCCAACCCATCGCGACCCCATGGACCACGTTCCTCCAGGCCTTCCTGTCCTCTACCATCTTCTGGAGTCCATTGAAGCTCACGCCTCCTGCTTCAGGGACTCCATCCAGCCACCTCCTTCTCTGTCGTCCCCTTCTTCTCTTGCCCTCAATCTTTCCCAGCATCAGACTCTTCTCCAGGGAGTCCTTCCTTCTCATTAGGTGGCCAAAGTACTTGAGTTTCCACTTCAGGATCTGGCCTTCTAAAGAGCAGTCGGGGTTGATCTCCTCTAGGACCGACCAGTTTGATCGCCTTGCAGCCCAGGGGACTCGCAGGAGTCTTCTCCAGCACCAGAGTTCAAAGGCCTCCATTCTTTGGCGCCCAGCATTAGGTTCTTCTCCAGTGAGTCCTTCCTTCTCATCAGGTGGCCAAAGTCCTTGAGTTTCCACTTCAGGATCTGGCCTTCTAAAGAGCAATCGAGGTTGATCTCATCTAGGACTGGCCGGTTGGATCGCCTTGCAGTCCAGGGGACTCGCAGGAGTCTTCTCCAGCACCAGAGTTCAGAGGCCTCCATTCTTTGGCGCTCAGCCTTTCTTATGGTCCAACTGTCACAGCCATACATTGCAACTGGGAAAACCACGGCCTCGACTATACGCACTTTTGTTGGCAGGGTGATGTCTCTGCTTTTTAGTATGCTGTCTAGATTTGCCACAGCTTTCCTCCCCAGGAGCAAGCCTCTTTTAATTTCTTGGCTGCAGTCCCCATCTGCGGTGATCTTGGAGCCCAGGAAGATAAAATCTGTCACTACCTCCATTTCTTCCCCATCTATTTGCCAGGAGTTGAGAGGGCCGGATGCCATGATCTTGGTTTTCTTACTGTCACAGTCCTGGGCCCTGCAAATGCACCAAGAATTTGTTTGGTCTAGCCGTGAAGGAAGGAAGGAAGGAAGGAAGGAAGGAAGGAAGGAAGGAAGGAAGGAAGGAAGGAAGGAAGGAAGGAAGGAAGGAAGGAAGGAAAGAAGAGAGGGAGGGAGGGAGGAAAAAGAAAGGAAGGGAGGGAGGGATGGAGGGAAGGAAGGAAGGAATTAAATGAGTTGTTTCAGATCAGCATGAATTCTTTTCTTGTTTTCTTTCTGCAGCTAAGTCAAGAATGCCAGTTGCTTGACGAAGGATGGGGTTTAATTTGCGCAAACTATAAAAAAAAAACCCGCTTGGAGTTACAACACAAGGGAAGACTTAAATTTGTCAGCAACAGGAATAACCAAAGGAAAATTCCATGTTAAGAATGATTGGGCAAGTAACTGACATTCAGGGAAGCTCGTAGCCAAATCTGCTTTTCGGAGCAAACTCACCCCATGTCACAGCGATGTCACTTCCAAAGGGTGGAAAGACTGAGTTGTTTTTTAAAAAAAAAAAACATTGGCAGGGTGACTTCAGAATAACAGATTTGGAAGGGATCTTGGAGGTCATCTAGTCCAACCCCCTGCTCAGGCAGGAAACCCTGTACCAATGCAGACAAAGGGCTGTCCAGTCTCTTCTTAAGAGCCTCCAGTGATGGAGCACCCACAACTTCTGGTGGCAAGCCGTTCCACTGATTAATTGTTCTCGCTGTCAGGAAGTTTCTCCTTAGTTCCAGGTTGCTTCTCTCCTTGGCTAGTTTCCATCTGTTGCTTCTTGTCCTGCCTTCAGCTGCTTTGGAGAACAGGTAGACACACACACATACATGCACGCACACTTCTTTGTGGCAGCCCCTCAAATATTGGAAGACTGCTATCATGTCACCCCTGTTTCTTCTTTTCATTAAACTAGACACACCCAATTCCAGCAACCGTTCTTCGTATGTTTTAGCCTCCAGTCCCCTAATCGTCTTTGTTGCTCTTCTCTGCACTCTTTCTAGAGTCTCAACATAATAATAATAATAATAATAATAATAATAATAATAATAATAATAATAATAATAATAATAATAATAATAATAATAGTAAAGTTGGAAGGGATCCTGGAGGTCATCTAGTCCAACCCCCTGCTCAGGCAGGAAACCCTATACCATTTCAGACAAATGGCTGTCCAGTCTCTTCTTAAAAACTTCCAGTGTTGGAGCATTCACCGCTTCTGGAAGCAAGGAGTTCCACTGGTTAATTGTTCTAACTGTTAGGAAGTTTCTCCTTACTTCCTGGTCTTTTTTTATATTGTGATGTCCAACACCGGTCACTACAAACATTCTTTTATCTGGACCAGGTGAGATTTCCCCCCCCCTCCTCTTTGTTTCTGTAAAGACTCGATTTTTTCTCAACCATTTCCTGAAGGCATCTTTTAAACAAAAAAAAAAATCTTTTCGCCTCCAGACCCTTTTATCCTCTTTGTTACTCTCCTTTGGACCCTTTCCAGTTTTGCCTCCCAAAGTCTTCATAAAATTGAGGATGACTTGCAGAAAGAATCCAGCCCACCCCTTTCTCCCATGGGGAACAGATGACATTCATTAAAGCAGCCACTTCCTACTTGGTGAGTCATTCTCACATCGAGGGCAACGTAACCCGGTGCCCTTCAGAGGAACACGGTCTGGAGAGCCTACGGGAAATTTGCAACAAAGGCCCCCCGACACGCCAGATAATTTGAGGTTTGCAATCCATGCCCTCTCTTGTCTCAGCCCGTGGCATTCTCCTCCTTTTTTCTCTTTCCTTCCTTCCTTCTTTGTGGCAGATATTGGAAGACTGCTATCCTGTCCCCCCTCGTACTTCTCTTCATTAAACTAGACAGACCCAATTCCAGCAGCCGTTCCTTGTATGTTTTAGCCTCCAGTCCCCTGATCATCTTTGTGGCTCTTCTCTGCACTCTTTCTACAGTCTCAGCATCTTTTTTACATCGTGGTGACCAAAACTGGCTGCAGTATTCCAAGTGTGGCCTTACCAAGGCCTTGTAAAGTGGTATTAACACTTCACGTGATCTTGATTTTATCCCTCTGTTAATGCAGCCCAGCACTGAGTTGGCTTTTTTGGCAGCTGCAGCACACGGCTGGCTCACAGTTAAGTGATTGTCCACTAGGACTCCGAGATCCCTCTCACAATTGCTACTGTTGAGCAAGGTACCCCCTATACTATACCTGTACATTTGGTTTTTCGTGCCTAAATGTAGAACCTTACTTTTTTCACCATTGAATTTTATTTTGTTAGATAGAGTCAAGCTATTTTCCAAGGCGCCTGAAGGCAGGACAAGAAGCAACGGATGGAAACTAATCAAGGAGAGAAGCAACCTGGAACTAAGGAGAAACTTCCTGACAGTTAGAACAATTAACCAGTGGAACAACCTGCCTCCAGAAGTGGTGAATGTTCCAACACTGGAAGTGTTTAAGAAGAGACTGGACAGCCATTTGTCCGAAATGGTATAGGGTTTCCTGCCTGAGCAGGGGGTTGGACTAGATGACCTCCAAGGTCCCTTCCAACTTTATTATTATTATTATTATTATTATTATTATTATTATTATTATTATTATTATTATTATTATTATCCTTCTTTTGATCAAGAAAGCCTCCTCAGATCAAAGGGCTTCTCCAGTCTTTTGTCGAGGAGGTTCAAACAGGGTGGACGCCACGCCTGGTTCCCCATAAATGTGAGGAGGCCTTTTGAAGGAATTACAAAAAGGGGCGGAAAGAGTTCCAGGAGAACTGTAAAAATCCAGTTTTGGTTTCACACCAGCCATCACCAAAATTCCAGCAGGAGTTCAGGGTGATTTTTTAATTATGACTCATCTCGGGTCTTTTTCCAAGTTTTGAAGGAAGGTCGATCTCAAGTCTAGTCTTGGTGGATCGCTCGGAGGGGTGTCCGATGGGAGGAGAGGTCAAAAAAGTCAAGATGGTGACCGTCACCCTTCACGTAAGCCCTGCCCCTTCCTCACATGCGATAAAACGGTGTGGGGCTAAATTGCGTGGACAGATGTGGCCGCCATTTTGAATTGTTTTTTTCCCACCCTTGCACTGACGACGTTCCCTAGTCGGGTCATAAAATGTCTGCCAAGCTCAGGGAACAGCAAGGACTCTGTACACTCTTTGACTTACAACTGTTCATTTAGTGACTGCTCAGAGTTACGACGTTATTGAAAAAAAGTGACATAGGACGACGGTTTCCACAGTTACGACCGATGCAGCATCCTCATGCTCACGTGATCGACTGGCGTGTACTTATGACAGTTGCAGCATCCCGGGGTGACGGGATCCCCTTTGGCGATCTTTCCAATCGGCTTCCGACAAACAAAATCAATGGAGGAAGCCAGATTCGCTTAACGACTGCCTGATTCCCTTCAAAAACAGCAGCAAAAAAAATTATTGTAAAATGGAGCACAGCTCACTTCACAACCGTCCTGCTTAGCAACGGAAATTTTGGGCCGAGTTGCAGTTGTTAAGTCAAGCACTGCCTGTAATTAGGCTGGGGTGCACAACTGAGAAAATAATAATAATAATAATAATAATAATAATAATAATAATAATAATAATAATAATAATAATAATAATAATAATAATAATAATAAAAAGTTGGAAGGGACCTTGGAGGTCATCTAGTCCAACCCCCTGCTCAGGCAGGAAACCCTATACCATTTCAGACAAATGGCTGTCCAGTGTCTTCTTTAAAACCTCCAGTGTTGAAGCATTCACCGCTTCTGGATGCAGGTAGTTCCCCTGGTTAATTGTACTAACTGTCAGGAAATTTCTCCTTAGTTCTAGGTTGCTTCTCTCTTTGGTTAATTTCCACCCGTTGCTTCTTGTCCTGCCTTTGGAGGTGCTTTGGAGAATAGCTTGACTCCCTCTTCTTTGGGGCAGCCCCTGAGATACTGGAAGGCTGCTATCATGTCCCCCCTCGTCCTTCTCTTCGTTAAACTAGACATACCCAATTCCAGCAACCGTTCCTTATATGTTTTAGCCTCCAATCCCCTGATCATCTTTGTTGCTCTTCTCTGGACTCTTTCCAGAGTCTCAACATCTTTTTTACATGGTACAAAGTAGGCGAGGGTTTGGATAATAAAACAGGTGGGCCGATGGGATCAAAAGAGATTCCTGGAATGCCTTTGGAAGAATTGCAAATTAATCCTGGAGACAGTCCAGAGGGCAAGCACTTATCTGTGCAGTCCCCAAAAATCCGGCGGGACTTGGTGGCACCAAGCTAACGAACTAACGTATAATATTTTGGTATGCAATTCCCTCTAATTTATGAGTTTTTTCCAAGCTTTGTAGCTTCTCCTAATGTGAAGCATTTCGGTTTGAGGGTGATATGCATTCCTTCTTTGCAAGGCATGATCTGGGACAGATACTGGGAAATCAGAGTTTTATTCCATACAGTATTAACCTTGTGAACTCTCAAGCTTCCTTCTTCCGTTATGTGTTTGAGATGGACAGTGACTGATATCTATATGCATTTAGAATAATAATAGAATAATAGGGCTGGAAGGGACCTTGGAGGTCATCTAGTCCAACCCCCTGCTCAAGGAGGAGACCCTTTCCACAGGGGTCTTCAAACTTGGCCCTTTTATGATTTGTGGACTTCAACTCCCAGAATTCCTCAGCTAGCGATGTAGAATAGAATAGAATAGAATAGAATAGAATAGAATAGAATAGAATAGAATAGAATAGAATAATGGAATGGAATAGAATAGATTGTAGAATAGAATAGAATAGAATAGAATAGAATAGAATAGAATAGAATAGAATAGAATAGAATAGAATAGAATAGAAATAGCAGATTGTAGAATAGAACAGAATAGAACAGAACAGATTGTAGAATAGAATAGAATAGAATAGAATAGAATAGAATAGAATAGAATGGAATGGAATGGAATGGAATGGAATGGAATAGAATAGAATAGAATAGAATAGAATGGGCTTGTTATTGTTAGTTGCGCAGGAGTCTTCTCCAGCACCAGAGTTCAAAGGGCTCAATTCTTTGGCGCTCAGCCTTTCTTATGGTCCAACTTTCACAGCCGCACATTGCAACTGGGAAAACCATGGCCTTGACTACACGCACTTTTGTTGGCAGGGTGATGTCTCTGCTTTTTAGTATGCTGTCTAGATTTGCCATAGCTTTCCTCCCCAGGAGCAAGCGTCTTTTAATTTCTTGGCTGCAGTCCCCATCTGCGGTGATCTTGGAGCCCAGGAAGATAAAATCGGTCACTCCCTCCATTTCTTCCCCATCTATTTGCCAGGAATTGAGAGGGATGGATGCCATGACCTTGGTTTTCTTAATGTTGAGTTTCAAGCCAACTTTTGCACTCTCCTTCTTCACCCGCATCAAGGGGGTCTTTAGTTTCTCTTCGCTTTCTGCCATTAGAGTGGCATCGTCTGCATATTTTAGGGGACCAAAATCGGTTGCAGTATTCTAGGTGTGGCCTTACTAAGGCCTTATAGAGTGGTATTAGTGGCTCATGTGATCAAAAATGTATGCTACACAGTGTAAATCAGATGTGGTTGCAGCAGCCTCTGTCTTGCATCCAACATAAACGGGGGGGGGGGGGTTCCTGAAAAAAACTTAGCTTTAATTTAATTTGCTCAGGTGCTCAGGAAAAGAAAAATTCCCCTTGAAAGTTACTAGGGGAGGCTATTTAAAAAGGAGAGGGCGCCCTCTAGTGGACGTTCTGAGAACACACAGCCAACAGTCTTCTGGTAAAAAGGAATTAATTCTCCAATCGGAAGCGAATACGAGGAAACATCTGGGGTCAAAAAAGTCAAGATGGCAGCTGTAACCTCCTTTAAACCACCACCCCCATGGTAGAAGGTCTGTGGCTTTTTTTAATATGAATCACTATGCTATATGAGACTATTGGCAAAACATCGTGTGTTTGCCTAAATAGGCCATTTGTAAAAAAAAAATGTTTTTTGTTTATTATTTATTTATATCCACCCCACCCTTTATTATTTTTACAAATCAATCAAGATGGTGAACATGTCCGACACGCTTTTGTCCTCTTATTTTCCCCACAAAAACGAGCCTGCAAGGTGGATTGGGCCAAGAGAAAGGGATTGGCCAAAAGTCACCCAGCCTGCTTTCATGCCTAAATCGGGACTAGAACTCACCGTCTCCTGGTGATTGGCCCAAAGTCACCCAGCCGGCTTTCATGCCTAAATCGGGACTAGATCTCACCGTCTCCTGGTGATTGGCCCAAAGGCATCCAGCTGGCTTCTATGCCTAAGGCGGGACTAGAACTCACCATCTCCTGGTGATTGGCCAAAAGTCACCCAGCCAGCTTTCATGCCTAAATTGGGACTAGAACTCACCGTCTCCTGGTGATTGGCCCAAAGTCACCCAGCTGGCTTTCATGCCTAAATTGGGACTAGAACTCACCGTCTCCTGGTGATTGGCCCAAAGTCACCCAGCTGGCTTTCATGCCTAAGACGGGACCAGAACTTTTCTTTGATTAAAGTGGTTAAAGAGCACTCCTGATTTGAGAGTGGCGGGGTTCAAACTACACACAGAAGTAGGCCTTAGGCACAATGCCAGCTGGGTGACTTTGGGCCAGCCACTTTCTCTCAGCCCTAGGAAGAAGGCAATGGCAAACCACTTCTGTAAAACCTTACCAAGAAAACTCCAGGGAGTTATCCAGGCAATCTCCAAGAATTAGACACAACTTATTGGAAGAAAAAAGAAACCAAATTACTGTAACTATGTTTTCTGAATGTGTGAAGTTCCTCTCTCTCAAATAAAATTCATCTATGTTTGGATAAAAGGTAGAAAGAATGAATGAATGAGTCAATCAACAAACCATTCATTCATTCATTCATTCATTCATTCACTCACTCACTCACTTGCCCACCTAATTCCATTTGTTCGTTTGTTTGTTTGTTCGTTCATTCATTCATTCTCTCAACCACCTAACTTCTCATTCATTTATTCATTCATTCACTCACCCGCCCACCTAACTTGTCATTCATTCATCCATTCGTTCATTTGTTCATTCACTTACTCACTCACCCAACTTCTCATTCATTTATTCGTTCATTCACTCACTCACTCAATCTAACTCCATTCATTCATTCGTTCATTTGTTCACTCTCACTCACCCCACCTTACTCCATTCATTCGTTCATTCGTTCATTCACTCACTCACCTGCCCACCGAACTCTTCATTCATTCATTCGTTCGTTCGTTCATTTGTTCATTCACTCACTCACTCACCCGCCCACCTTAGTCCATTCATTCATTCATTCGTTCGTTCATTTGTTCATTCACTTACTCACTCACCCAACTTCTCATTCATTTATTCGTTCATTCACTCACTCACTCAATCTAACTCCATTCATTTATTCGTTCATTTGTTCTCTCACTCACCCCACCTTACTCCATTCATTCGTTCATTCGTTCATTCACTCTCACCTGCCCACCAAAATCCATTCATTCATTCATTCATTCATTCGTTCGTTCATTCATTTGTTCATTCACTCACTTACTCACCCGCCCACCTTAGTCCATTCATTCATTCATTCGTTCATTTGTTCATTCATTCTCACCCGCTCACCTTAGTCCATTCATTCATTCGTTCGTTCACTTACTCACCTGCCCACCTAACTCCATTCATTCATTCATTCATTCATTCACTCATTCATTCATTCATTCATTCATTCACCCACCTAACTCATTCATTCATTCATTCAATATGGCTGCCCCTTCGCCATGCAATCCGTTTTCCCCCAAAGCTTGATTTGCAATCAGAAATTCCCCCTTGATAATAATAATAATAATAGTAAAGTTGGAAGGGACCTTGAAGGTCATCTAGTCCAACCCCCTGCTCAGGCAGGAAACCCTATACCATTTCGGACAAATGGCTGTCCAGTCTCTTCTTAAAAACTTCCAGTGTTGGAGCATTCAC
>NW_015388096.1:116789-118877 GCF_001527695.2 Protobothrops mucrosquamatus | reverse complement strand
ACTGCTATCATGTCCCCCCTCGTCCTTCTCTTCATTAAACTAGACATACCCAATTCCATCTGCCCCAATGATGCGGCAGATATGCGCGTGGACATATGCCAAGCTATGCCACATTCTGCATCTCTCGGAGTTATGGCCAAATCCAGGATGTGGAACATGGAATTCTGGAGTTTCTGTTGCTTGGCAACTAGAAAAGCCGGTGCAGTAAAGCAGAACGGAGACCGACGTAGACCCCCGGATGCCCGGGCATCCGCTTGGCACGATGGGAAGCGGGCTGCGTTCGTCCTAATGGAGCGCCCTCGGAGAGCCCATGGTCAGTTGCTGGCGCCTTTGTTTATCTCCTGCCTTTATTGTTTCCATAAGGAACTGGTGGACGTACCTGATGGTCCTTCCTCCTTCTATTTTCCCCACAGCCATAAGAACACCAGCTGGGGCCAACTGGATGGGGCCCCTGCCCTGTCTAGTCCAGCTGGGTCTTCTCACAGGGCTGTTGGGGAGAGACTGTCTGGGTGGAGTGATCAAGTGGGGGATCTCTGTCTGTCTATCACCTATCTATCAATCTATCTAGCATCTATCACCTATCTATCTATCTATCTATCTATCTATCTATCTATCTATCTATCTATCTATCACCTATCTATCACCTATCTCCTCTATCACCTATTTATCAATCTATCTAGCATCTACCACCTATCTATCAATCATCTATCTATCTATCTATCTATCTATATCTATCTATCTATCTATCTATCTATCTATCTATCTATCTATCTATCTATCACCTATCTATCAATCTAACATCTATCACCTATCTATCTACCTTTCTCTCTTATCTATCTACCTTTCTCTCTTATCATCTATCTATCTATCATCTATCTATCTATCACTTATCTATCAATCTATCTAACATCTATCACCTATCTATCTATCTATCTATCTATCTATCTACCTTTCTCTCTTATCTATCTTTCTCTCTTATCTACCTTTCTCTCTTATCTATCTATCTATCTATCTATCTATCTATCTATCTATCTATCTATCTATCTATCTATCTATCTATCTTATCTATCTATCTAGGAGTCCTTGGTGCTTTCTGAGCTTGGTGGTTTCCTTGCAGACTTGGGAGGAGGAGGAGGAGGAGGAGGAGGAGGAGGAGGAGGAGGATTGTGGAGTCCTTGGTGTTCACTGAACTGACCCAATTAGGTAGCACTCAATGCACTGGGGAACATCATCAGTGCACTGGGCAATGAAACCCCTGCAAGAAAACCACAAAGTTCAGAGAGCAACAAGGACCCCACAGTCATCCTCCTCCTCCTCCTCCTCCTCCTCCTCCTCTCCCCAAACCCCCTCCCTTCTAGCACTGATTATATTACCTACACTAGCGGCCAAAATTGTGGAAACCTTTTGGAAAAAGTGTACAGGAGAAATGCCCCCTTTGGTTAAGTTTCCACCCATTTTTCTTCTAATTTCTTTATAACTGTAGCCTCGTTCACTTAATAATTCTACTTTACATCGCTTTCTGGGCGACCAATCAACTCTTTGCACCATGACTTTAATTTTATTCCGTTTTACAAGCTCACTAAATGAAAGAACACAAAAAAAACCCAACCGACTTGATAGCGATCAGATAACACATTGACAAATGTCCTCCTCTCAGCTTCAATACAGGACATCAATCACTGGATCCTACTGTGATCTGATTGGCTCATGGCCAAAACAAGATGACACCCGATTGGCTCTCTAAACACTCACTCTCATTGGCTACAATCAGATGAAGGAAAACTATCGGATATCAACCTAAGCAAGTTGTGCTTACTTTTTCTGGTTATTTGGCTATACCTTTTCATAGAACACAGTACAGATAATTGAACAAACTATGTTGCATTACGTTTATTTATTTATTATTTATTTATTATTTTAATTTGTATACCGCCCTTCTCCCATAGGACTCAGGGCGGTTCACAGCATATTAAAAACAAATAATAAACACAAAATACAAAAAATTACAAAATACAAAAATACAGAAAATAAACCCCGATAAAAGCCGAATTAAAACCAAATATTACAAGCTGTGTTTCCAATTAAAAT